>NW_026558734.1:0-126819 GCF_026930045.1 Uloborus diversus
TGAACATAACAGGCTGCATGTGTCTTTTGGCAATCCGTAGGTTCTGCACCACTGTATTAATAGTTGTAAAGAAAAATGACAAAGAATAAACTTGAAAAGGAATCAACTAGGGGGGAGGGGGATCTAGATTTGTTGAAATAACAAAAGTATTGATAAGTTTTAAAAAACGAAAGTTTAGCTCAATGTCAACTAAAAGAGGGTACGAAAAAAACTAGAAAGCCGCTGTGGGCAAGACATTATGGCCATGACTTTTGAACAGAATTTAATGTCTGTAGGGGCTAGTCAATTGCAAAAACTTGGAATTGCACATCTTTGAAAGTCAAAAGAGCGAATTTTGAAAAGATAACTACAAATTCAAGTGCTTTCTGATTAATTAATTAAATTAGTTTAAAAATTATTATTTATCATTTGTTTCGACTCTTTGTTTATAAAAGTACTATAAAGGATAAAATGTGTTTTCAGTTTCGTTTGTCAGTTGTTATGTAATTAATTATGGTCAGGCTACATGTTTGTAATCACAGAAAATATTTAATTACCCCTAAAATTTGCCTAAAAGTTTGCCGAAGAGGTCCTAAAATTTTGAAAAAGTCTACCGAGAGCCCTGATAGTAGCCTCATCAACCTGCTGCGCATTAGCAAGTGCACGCATCGATTTCTCAGGGTCCTCATTGATAGCAGCTTGGACACAGCTGACGAGTTCTGGTGTCCTGAGACTGTCAGAACGTCGGCAATTTCATTTCCTTTGCGAAACTGCGACCACATCCCCATTTGTAGCTCTCAATTCTCTTCTAACTTTGTACACAAATGATCAGGCAACCTGCAAGAATGCAACAATTTCTGAATAGGTGTGTCCTGCAACCAAGGAGACAATAATGTCATGGCTCTTCATTTCGTTAGTAAGAATCAAGTCTGCCATTTCTATCTTCAACGAAAAAATCTAGGTTACTGTAAAACACAGAAAAATGGGGGCTTCTATATTGTGTGTCCTCAAATAGCTGCTGCACCCAGTTTTTATATATATTTTTTAAGAGGTGGGGACCGAATTCAGAAAAAAAGATGGTCCTCACTCACTGGTAACTTGAGACTACTACATTGTTCAAAATATGGTCTATCCGCACGACATGGGGAGGGGGGGGGGGTTGTCGCTCACGTTGTAGAATCAGTGTTATTTAGTTTTTCGCCATGGGGTGTATTTCGAGTCTAAATTGTAGTATTAATGAATGCGTTGCAGTGGTAAAAAAACAGCAGCGCTTTAATTTTGCGCAACTTTTTCAATGAAGGACTACTCACACTACAGGCAAACCAGTGAAGGGCCGCATGAATGCCCGTCATTTAGGAGCGTCAGGAGAGGGCAACCGCCCCTCCTCCCTTTGAAAAAGAAATTATTGTGCATAGGTGGGCATGCATGGCTTTTAATATTTTTCTATACAATTAGCATTTAGAATTTGCCCTCTTGGAAAAATTGAAAATGACAGTTCTCACCGCATTCCTCAGTATATTATTGATGTTACTTAACATATGAAAAGTATATATATATATATGTATTTCTCGAAATATTAGATATATATTATTGAGGAAAAAAATAACTTAGTTCAAGCACGGAGTTGTATGCATACGCATGATTGAGAGTAAAGAGGTAAAACGTCTTCAAAATATTTTGAGCGTCAAATGTTTGTTTCTTGTAACTACTGCTTGCCACCAGAGGCTATATTTTGGCAATTTAGCGCTTCAATAATGTCGGATTTTATGGCTCATATTTTATGCATGAAATTAAAAGTTGTTTCCAACAGTAATATTTTTGCTAATTTAAATATTCCACACCATTATTATTAAACCCAAAGATGCAAAACAAAGTTATTTAAAAAAAAATTTATACAACTATACAAAATTAAATAAAAAAGTAATTTTAGCAAAATACATGTTTAAAATGTTATCTAGGTAAAACCATTGCAGGGCAAACCGAGATTCTACCGTCTGGATATGATATGAATACTAAACTTAATGATGAGTGAACAAAAACGTAATTTTGATACCAAAGTTACAAACAACATTATCAAACTAAGAATTCAGCGATATCAAAATCATCCATTGGATGGCTGAAACAGTCTTCTCTACTAATTTTAAAAAATGGTTGCTTGATGAAATTCTTATGTTCAACTGCTAATTTCCTCCTTAATTTTACCTTTTAGTGATAATATTGACAAATGTATGTGTTACTGAACCAGGCTTGGCGTCAATTACGAAATAATGTAATCGATTACAAGCTTGGCAAATAGGAGATTACGATTATAATCCTCTGCCAAAACGTAATTACGATTACAGCAATGATTAGATTATTTTAAAAATGTAATCGATTATAATTATGATGTGCCGATTACGATTTTGATTACGATTACAGACTCGTGGAAGAAAAATACATGCACTATTCTCATTGCTCGTTTACGGTAACTACGTTATAGTTGAAAAAATTGTGATTTTGGTTGTGAATTTAAATACCACATATTTATTTTGACAATATATCTTGCATAGGTAATTAGATATCCCATATCGAAATGGCTCGCCCCATCATAATGCATATTGTACATAATTTAAATATTTATTTTCATTTTGCATGCAATCGAAATTTTAGAGGTTACGGTTTCTAAAATTTACGTGCTTTATTTTTCTACATTTTTATTTTTCTACATTCTATTCCCTACAATTTAATATAATACTATTTAATTCAGCCCAATTATTTGGGAAAAAACCTGTTTTTTTTTGCGCAGAATTTGTAAAAGCATGCATAGTATTAAAATACATTCAGATAGTATAAATAAATGATATGAAAGTAAATGTTCAAAAATAAATACTGCATTTAAAATAATCTTTTATTGCATTTCAATAGCACCAATGCTTCAAAACTGTCAGGTTTCATTCTCTGAGAAGTGTAAAATTTTTCAGCAATGCCGAACAAACGCTCAACTGGAGCAGATGATGCGCAAAGATGCAATTTTACTAAACAATGGGTGTACATGCATGTTTGATCCACAGTATTTTAGAGCAGCATTTCTTAAATTGTGTTCCGCGGAACCCCAGGGTTCCACGAAGCTCTCAGAGATTCCACGAGACTTGCATATTTTCATTTTACATCTTTCAGATTTGGCACTTAAAACATAGATAAAAACGCTTTCCCAAAGTTAAAAATAAATTTACTTTTACTTTCGTATACTAATCTGCGCTTTATTACCCATCAGGGTTAGCCACTATAGGAATAATTTTATTTGTTGCTTGAAATTGTGTCTTTGGGATTCAACTTCGAAATAATTCCAAGATCAGTCATAAAGCACCTCTTTCTCACTTTTAAACACTTCAATTTCGAAAAAAATCCGGAAGAAGCTACTGACGCCATTTTGGTTTTGCAAGCCAGTCACATCGACAAGACCACAGTTTTACAACATTAAAAATCAGAAACAAAACCTTCAAAATATAGGGAATGAATAATACAATCCATGACGGACGAAAAAAAAAACAGAAATAGCTCATTTTTTTTACTTAGATCCTACTAAAACCGAAAAAATGTGATAGAATCTTAAATGTTTGATGGCGTTGAAACTTTCTGGGGTAATGGAGAGGGCTGTGACACACACGTTGAACCCCAATTAGGATCTCTCTCGACGATACCCGGAATTTCCCGACCAACGTCCGTAAGTACAACCGTCCGTGGGTACAGCAGCTTCCCCTATCACATTGTTCTTTTTTTTTTTTTACAAAAGGTACAATAAATCACCTAAAAGATTTACAATCCTCTATTTGGAAATGTTTTAATTTGTCAGAAACAAATTGAAATGGTTTTATAATTTATCTTTTTTTTTTAATCGTGTAAATTCACTCATTTGCCGTTTCGACTGTATGCAATGTCCGAGACGCATATTAGTTTAAAATGGGTACTTTTGGTAAGGTAAATTAAGTAGTTAAATTATTTTTTTCTTTAGAAAGAATCAGTCAAGCAAACCCTGTAAGCAATTTTGTCTTCGAACGTACGCACAATGCGAGAAAGAAACGTGACGCAAAAATTTCGTGTTTGGCGAATGATTGCCAATAAAGGTGACTTCCCCTGTTGTGCGTTTCCTCCAATATGGCGGATGCGTCGGTCTCTAGGGGTTCTAGCCAGGGTTGCCAGACGTCCCGGATTTCAAGGGACGGTCCCGTATTTTGAAAAAGTGTCCCGCGTCCCGATTCCAGCTGATAACAATATTTTACAGAACGAGACATCATTTTAAGGAAAAAAATAAAGTAAAACAAAAAATGTGAAATAATGAGCACTAAGAAAATAATGTGGCAGCAATGCCAAAATTGTTTCTGTTTTGATTTGGTTTGCATGTTTTGTTTTGGTGGCAGATCATGAGAAGTTGAATAGTTGCTTCTTCTTTGCTCATTGAATAATATTAGAAATATATCTGGGGCCTCCACGGCTCTGTGGTAGAAGCTTCGTATTCTAAGCCGGAGGTCGTGGGTTCGATTCCCGCTGGTGCCTTGGGTGTTATTTCCTTCTATTATGTTGCAAATCTTTCCTGTGTGTGTCCGGAGGCAAGGTGCTTAGCACGCAGTCCTCCATGTATGGGAAGCTGTTTAGCTTCTAAATAAATAAATATAAAAATATCTCTGCGCATGCGTCGTCAATCACAATGAAAATAATTTTATACATAGATAGGCAACATTTTCTGAGGTTTAATGCTTTGTTGCAATTGAATTTTCAAATTTATCATGAACAGACGTCTCTCAAAAATACCCCCCCCCCCCCTCCTTTTCACTCCTAGAAGCCTGTCCCGTATTTACGGTTCTTAAATCTAGCAACCCTGGTTCTAGCTCAGACTACACCATCTATGGACGATAATTTTGAACCAAATCAGAAACGAAATAACTCCTCGCGTAGTACTCCCAGATGTATCGTTTCACTTGGAGGACTTGGTGACTACGAGCATATTTAAACGAAATGTACAAATTGACTTTTTTTTCTTTTCTGCTTCATTTTCGGCGGGAACCAAACAAGTGAACTTGTGCAATAAAGCTGAAACACAATAGATGGCAAAAAATGAAAAACTTGCAGTTACTTTATTTTCCAACCGCAGTGTGCCACCTTTACTTTTTATACTGCACATATATTGGAAAATAAGGTACCATCAAATTTAGCATAGCCAGTAGCGGATTTTAGGGGGGGGGGCGCCCCCCAAAAGGATGAGTTTATTTAACTATTTTGTTTGTCATTTTTAAGTTGACTTCTCTATAGTATTCTTTTTATATAGTTAGTTAATTAAAAAGAACATAAAAAGACACAGAACGTATTTTAAATAAAAGCATTTTTGTTTGCTAAAGAAGCAATACAAGAGTCAGAGGCCCAGAGTGACTGAATACATTTAACTCGCTGGTTTCGAAATCAAGGGAACGTACTATCGTGATTCACCCATTAATTCTTCTCTGATGGAATCAATAATTAACTTTCTTCAAAAAATGTGTAGGCGTGTCTAAAAGAGCTATTTTGATTCATGAAGCCATTTACGAAATAATAGATTTCTCTATCAGCTTATTAAAAATACAAAATGAAAGAAATCATGTAGTAGTTTCTTGGGAAAGCCATGATCTTAATGGGAACGGCATGTAATATTAATATGTTTTCTCAACTGTATCATGGCTTCAAGAATAAATCAGCAACTGTTTTGAAATTCGCACAGAAAGTCCTGAATTCTTCAATAAAACTTATTCGTTCAATAGCTATGGTTTTCTTATTTAAATAATATTTGATAGTTAAAATATAAAATAATTTATAAAAACTCAAATGAGATATGGGGTTATTGAATAACCTTGCCTTGCTATTACTTCAAACCACTCATTGTATAGAATCTCTGTGACATTATATTGGGTTTAGTATTTAATTGGCTTGAAACGTTAAAGATGTTTTATGTCCACATTTAAAGTATATTAGTGCATAATATTTATGTATACTTAGAAGTAGATCATTAGCCTTAAGGGATCATGAAAAAAAAATTAAAAAATAAGCATTTAAAAATTAAGTACTGAAAACTTTGTAATGTTTCGGCGGGGTAGGTGCTATTCAATTTCCTGGGCCTTTATCCAAAAGATTTTTCTGTATCCGCCCCTGAGCATAGCTGTTTCAATGCTCAAATATCAAAATATTTTATTGCTTCAGTTCATAGAATGAGCGGGGGAGGGGGGCATTTTTTTCTGGCACATCACTGATATTTAGTGGTTTCATATTCGTCTTATTTTAATTTATTTACAAGTACATGATTGTGAAAAAGATAGGACATTGTGTGAATGATTCCACCTTAAACGTAATGATTAATCAATCATCTTTGCATAATATTGGCAATTCAAACAGGCCATTCCATGTGACAATTCAGTATAGTTTTGTCAATAGATTTTGTTCTATAAATACTAAGACTCGACAAATGCATCGGCGCCGATGGTTCAAAAATTTAGGCATCGGCGGCTGATGCTAACTTGGAGAAAACATCGGCCCATCGGCCTTGAAAAGCTTCCAAACAGGTCCTGACTAACTAAAAGTAAGGCCCGAGGCCCACAAATACAACAACAACAAATTTCTAAGTGAAACTTAGTTAATCTGCGGCAGCCAACATTAGCACGTGCGTTTGTTTTCATTTTTCAGCTGTTACCACCGTTGTTCTTCTTCAGCTGAAAGTGTCCCACTCTTCACGTTCTTTAACGTTTGCATTGTTCATTTAGTTACTTCTACTTCTGTTTGACGCATGCGCTGTCATCTATCATCACAACAGCAAATTTCTAAGTGAAACTTAGTTAATCTGCGGCAGCCAACATTAGCACGTGCGTTTGTTTTCATTTTTCAGCTGTTACCACCGTTGTTCTTCTTCAGCTGAAAGTATCCCACTTTTCACGTTCTTTAACGTTTCCATTGTTCATTTAGTTACTTCTACTTCTGTTTGACGCATGCGCTGTCATCTATTATCTGTTTAAATAACGTTCAATTTTCCATGGCGGTTTTCCGTACAGAAATCGGCTAATTTTCGCGTTGGAAAAAAGGTAATAAGGGTAGTTCAAAAATTTGCTCAAAGGCCTTAAAATAGCCAAAAGCTTTAATTTTACACTTATGCTTGACTTAAAGCATTTTAACTTCAATGATTTAAACTAGGGATAAAGTTGACAGTTTTAGTGGTGTAGGTAGAACGATTGGGAAAAGTAAGCTAAATGAAAAGTGCATGGTCATTGGACAACAGCAGCATTTTTTGTTTTTAATTGTAATTTACTCAGAATGACCTAAAAACGTCAGAAAACATTTTGTTGTCTCATTTCAGTCCAGAGTTTTGAAAGTTATTTACAAGTAAAAATAGATTAGTCTCGTTTTCCGCTGAAACAGGGTAGTCACATGACTCTCCGAGAAGTGACGTGGGATGTGCCCTGCATCCCAGTTGCTTAACGTCTTTTCTTGATGTCCGTGTGATTTAGGTATTTCTTGTATTTATTTATGAGTCAACAATTGTTTTCAATTGTGATCATCACATAGTTGAATGTGTTATCAGTTTCCAAACCATATCTTAGCTTCCAAAAAAAAAAACAAAAAAAAAACGAGCTGATGACTTCCTTTTATCCTTCCATCACATGACTTCCTTTTACTCCAATTTAATGTCATTTTCTCATTGGCAGTTTTAATGTGATACAATTGTTTACTCTTGAAATATCACCAACAGTGGCCAAATTGAAACCAGATTAAAAAAAATAATAATAAAATAAAAAAAAAGAAATTAATTGGAATTTTGACATCTTGAATTCAAATTATGGTTTTCTGAATCAGGAGTGTGTATGTAGGCGTGTGTGTTTGTGTGTGTGTGGGGTTTGTGTGTAGGGGATATGTGTATGTGTGTAAGCATGTGTGTTTGTGTCTGCGTGCAGGTATGAGTGTGTGGGTAGTTGTGTGTATGAGTGTTAGTTTGTGGAGGGGGAATGTGTATGTAGGCATATGTGTCTGTGTGCAGGCATGAGTGTGTATGTATAGGTGTCGGTATGTGTGTGTATGTGTTTGAGTGTGTGTAGGTGTACGTGCGGTGTATGTATGCGTGTAAGTGTAGGATATTGACGCAACCTGGAGATGGTTTTCGCTAGAGGAGCAGCATCGTGAGGTGCACACCCAGTCGACGGTGGCGCTGCAGAGGATGCTGGTGGGAAAATAAAATCATAGCACATCAAAACAGTCGAATGAAATCAATAAGCAATCGTGATTGCTCAAAAAAAAAACCTCTAAATTTGTCGCCAAAAAGTTGGCGACAAAAGTTGGCGACCAAAAGACTGGCGATATATCGCCAAGTGTCCGCCAAATTATAACACCACTTGAGTTTACATCGAAATTAACAATGATTTCCCCTAAAAAAGAGGCAAAAGACCCCTTTTGGGGCATTCTGGTCAGTGCTAATTCTATATTAGCTACCAGTTTGTTTGGCCCTCTTGGCTTCCATAAGAGGTTTTCCATCTCCAGCTCAGTCACTTTCCTATGCCGGGCTGATGAGTGCTAATAAGCACGAAACTGCAGTCCTCGGCTGGAAATGACTGAGCTGACGGTGTATTTCATGTATATTAACACTTAGTTTTTATAGCGTCTAAGTACCAAATTTCAACTTTCTAAGACATTGTGTTCTTGAGTTATGCAACATTCATACACACATATGCACATACATAGTTACATACAGACGTCATGAGAAAACTCATTGTAATTAATTCGGGGATCGTGAAAATGGATATTTCGGGTCTCTGTATGTTGCTAGGCATATATCCATGTGTGGTCGGGTTGAAAATAAACTCGACATTCATTTGGGGGTGAGCAAAATGGAAATTAATGACAATTTTTGAGCGACAATTTTTTCGTGAATACAATACTTCCGTTTTACTTCCTTTTATAAAAAAGGAAGTATTGTATTCGCGAAAAAAACCTCACTCAAAAATCGGCATTAATTTCCATTTTTCTCACCCCCGAATGAATGTTGAGTTTTTTTCCACCCGACCACAGACGGATATATGCCAAGGAACGTACTGACACCCGAAATATCCATTTTTACGATCCCTGAGTTAATTACCACGAATTTTCTCTTGACGTCCGTATGTATGTATGTACGTATGTATGTGTGTATGTATCTCACATAACTCAAACGGTATGCCCTAGAAAGTTGAAATTTAGTACGTAGGCTCCTAGTGGGATTTAGTTGTGCATCTTCTCTTTTGGTTGCATTCGGATGTACCTAAGGGGGTCTTTTGCCCCTTTTTGGGGGGAAATCATTGTTAATTCCAATATAAACTCGAGTTGTGTTATAATTTGTCGAACGCTTTGCGATATATCGCCAGTCTCTTGGTCTGTAATTTTTTTCAATTTGGCCACTGTGGGTGATATTTAGAGAGTAAACAATTGAATCACATTAAAATTGGCAATAATGGGGAAATGACATTAAATTGGAGTAAAAGGAAGTCATGTGATGCACACATCAGCTCGTTTGTAAAAGGAAGTAAAAAGTATCCACTGTGTATGTTTAGAAGGAACTATCCTATTTTCTTTCCGTGCGCTTGCTTGCACTATCGTTCAAATTTCCGAGAATTCTCCCAATTTACCCTAGGGAACACAGAATGAACTGATTAATTAAAAAGGCGAATTTTGGGAGATTTCCAGGAATTTTGGGAGGTCGCACACCTGCAGGTGGTCAATGGTTACTTCAGACATTATTTTAGATGAACAGAAGGCATCACATAAACATGATACATATTATAATCAAGGAACTAATCTTGCTTTAAAACATATTATCAGCCCGGAATACAGGCAGAAATACAGTTAAATTCATATGACAAATATAGAAGTTATGTCTTGAGGTATGAAAATCATGAACATATAATTTTTTTTGTTTTACTACTCAAATATAAAAAACTATCGCTTTTTAGTAACAAATCTTATCCAGGCCTGGATCTGCGTACCTGCAGAACTTAAAGTGAGGAGGGGGGGGGGGTGTCCTTAAAGGGCTCAACGGCCCAAGAAATTGAGGGGGGAAAAATTAAAGAAACTAGCAAGCCTTTGGGTATGGGCGTTGCCTTCGAGATGGGATGGCCATTCAACTAGCAAATGAAGTCATTGTTCGTCGATCCACGATGATATTGAGAAGTGGGCGCTTCAATTAGTATTTTGGTTTAATCAAATTATTTGGTTTCTTGAGCAATCACGATTGCTTATTATTTTCATTTGACTGTTCTTGACTGGTCGCTGATTTTATGCCCTTCCTCTGCAGCACTACTCCTCACTGTCCTCTGCAGGAACTGCTCCCCTGGTCCTGAGCACTGTCCCGTTGAATCTGCTTCTGGTCAGTGGTGTCTATGTTCTGCACTCACGCACGCTCATACACAACATGGGTGCAAGACCTTCCGTCTCGGGACGGATTTCCGTCTTGGACAAATTTCCGAGACGGAGGTCGGGACGGAAAGAAATTCGATAACTTTCTTTCAGTTTTTACTTATAAAAGAGAAGCTGAGTGTTTGGAAAATATGCTTTAATTACTGGACCGTTCCATAACCACGAATTTACATCGATATTCTCTCGGTTTTCCGCCATGGGCTTGTTTTGTTTGCAACGTGCTTTTGGAGGAGTGGCTTTTCGACTCTCGCCGTTTGACTTTTTTTAGGTATAGCTCTGTTTATTCAGTAAATTACCGCCCATTAGCCAGGGCTAAAGCAGAAATACGTGAAATACACCGCCAGCTCGGTCATTTCCAGCCGAGGACTGCAATTTCATGCTTATTAGCACTCATCAGCCCGGGATAGGAAAGTTGGAGATGGAAAACCTCTTAAGGAAGCCAAGAGTGCCAAACAAACTGGTAGCCAATATAGAATTAGCAGACCAGACGAGTGACCGAAGCAA
Organism: Uloborus diversus; assembly: GCF_026930045.1. Classification (NCBI taxonomy): domain Eukaryota; kingdom Metazoa; phylum Arthropoda; class Arachnida; order Araneae; family Uloboridae; genus Uloborus; species Uloborus diversus. The sequence continues at coordinate 10,915 of NW_026558734.1, forward strand.
TGGTTCGGTTCAACTCGAAGATTGAACGCGAGGCAAGGTATATTCAGTAAATTACCGCCCTGGAAATGACTGAGCTGGCGGTGTATTTCACGTATAGCTCTGTTATTTCCAACTCACTGCATTGCAGACCGATGAGTAACTCGCTATTCTCCCTGTTTTTTCGAAATAATTGGCTCTAATTGAGAACTTAGCCTTTTCTCATGCTATTTTCGATCATTCTTTCGTTTTTTCATTTGCGGATTTTTTTTTTTTTGCAAACTTTACAGACGTAAATGAAAATTATGTACACTCTTAAAATGTCTTAAAGAGCTGAATCTGAATCACTGATTGAGAGTGATTGCTGACAAGATGAAATGTTTTCGCTACAGCAAAGGGCGTCCGCATACCAGGTAAAACGGAAACTATCAGGGATTTTGAATATTTCAATGAAAATAGGAATTTTGGAAATAATTGAGGGGAAATTTTAAGCTGGTTGGAAACACCGATAGGCAACCATTCCTGCATTTTTGACAAAGACTTTAGGAATCACTAAATTCCAATGTCATTGAATCTAACACTCGCTAGAATGTAAATATGGGAGGGGGGGGAGAGAAAGAAAAGGAAAAAAATAACAGCAGCACGAATTTGCGAAAAAATGCTGCTCTTGCAAAGAGGGTAATCAGTTCGCAAATTAACCCACGATACTCAGGTCTTAAAACGTTGATATATTGGACAATCTAAGAGGGGGGGGGGAGGTGTTACTCAAGGGTTACAGTATAAAATATCGAAAAACTGAATTGAAAGCCATTTTTGAAGCTAGGAGTAGTTTAATATTTCTCCTCTGCAAACTCTTAAAAATGTTTAGGCTGTCTTTAATGATGTAAAAGGGGGGAGGGGGAGGTTTTAAAAAAATCAAAAATTTGGAGTCTAAAAAACACTAATTTAGGCAATTTTTGGTGAATTTATGAGAAATGGTTTTGGTGTTTTAACATGAAAATGTTTTGTAGCTGATGTTTTAAAAACTATTCGAGGCTATAATTAAATGGACTTGAGTGAAATGGCATTTGGGACCCTCTCCCGAAAAGTGTTTGTTATTGAAGTCTTAAAACTTTTAGGCTGTCTTTGGCAATGTCAAGAGGGAGGGAAGGGGCTCTCTTAAGGCGAAATTCCAGTCTAAAGTTGCTCTTTTGAGCAACTTTAGACTGTCTTGGGGATTCGGGGTTCCCCTTTCCCAAAAAATATTCAAAGCTGAAGTATTCAGAACTCAGTTTTAGGTAATCTTTAAAAGACTTAAGAAGAGGGAATTCGAAGGTTTTCTCTCAATAAGTTTTAGAATTTTTAATATTTTCGTTTCTGAAATTTTTTAAGAGCTTTGTTTTGGGCTATCTTTGGATGACTTAAGGGGGAAGGGTGTAGGAAGGTTCTTTCAAAAAGTTTCCAAAATTAAAGTATTAAAACTATTAGGCTGTCATAAGTCATGTTTATAGGTAAGAGGGGTACTATTCCTACAAAACAATTTAGAAACTGAAGCCTTAAAAATTGAAATTTAGGACCGTTGTGGTGAACTCAGAGGGAGGATTTCGGGAGTTCTCTTCAGAAAATGTTTTGATGCTGAAAATTTAAAGGAATATTGGAAAGGATACCTTGTTTAAAAAATATATCTACTTCACTGAAGTGATTTTTTATTGCTAATTTCACCACCTGCTATCTTTTAAAAGAATTCTTTTTCAAATGAAGACTGTGTGGGGGAATGGTGCCAATTCATTATCATTAGTCGGCTATACCCTTTCCCCACCTTTCCTTCATTTCTGGTTTGTTGGCGCTACCTTATGTAGGATATTCCGATCAGAACTGATTTATGTTGCAAAAGTTAAAACCTTATGTCCTAAGCGATTTTATTGCTGCAATAAAAGTGTTTACGATCAGCAAAAACTAATGGTGTGGCGCTGCGAACGCTTTTACCCCTAACATTATCGAACATCGTCTAAAATTGCATTTTTGGAACTTCAATTTCGAAATATTGCCGAAGGAGGGTTCCTGAACTCCATCCCTTCCATAGTGCGTTCAAAAAGCTTATAAACGTTATGAAAGATGGAGTAAAATTTCTTTTTTAAAACATCAATTTCTGGGAGAGCCCAGAGCACCCCCCCTCCCTTTCTCTAATATTTTTGAAAGCTGCCCAATATTGTTATTTTGGGACTATCAGTTTGAAAAAATTGATGTAAGAGTTCCTGAACCCTTCCTTTCCCAAAACTTTACCAAAATGGCCTACCATTGCGTTTTTCAGACTTCAATTTGAAAAATTTCTGGGGAGAGTCCCCCAGACCCCCTCTCCACTTATTGCTGGATTTTAGATTTTTTGGAATTATGATGTCAAAACGCTTAAATATTACAATTTAAAGGCTTAAAATTTCAATCAAACACAGATTCCAAAACTGACATTGTAAAATCTACAACATTAATACACATAAATTTTTCCTTAAGCCTGCATGCGGGCAGGGGGGGGGGGAGCTGAAAATATTTTCCGTCTTGAACACATCACCAAACTTGCACCTATGATACACATACATACACGCCTACGAGCATACACACAGGTTTACACACACACACACAACTGTACACATGTAACCGCCCAGAAGGAGGAGCAGGCTTGGGGGGACAGGAGCCGTTTCTAGAAACAATAATTTCAATGAGTAGGGTCCTGTCAAAACTTGTGATTGCGTTACACATAATTTGAATTCAAAATTTCAGAATTCAAATTAATTTTTAAATTTTTAAAAATTAATCTTATTTTAGTAATTTTATAATAGCATTAAAAGTTCTACTTATTCATTTGAAAACTCAAAAAGGAACCAATAATCATACATTGAAAAATATACTGAGCTTTATTCATAGTATTTTACATGAAAACATTTAAGTCTTAAAAAGTATTTAAACGTGTAAACACAGTTTTATTTTACAACAATGTTAAAAGTTTTATTTTCATTTGAAAACATTTTAAAAACGAATCACATTTTTTCTTCTCGTATATTGTATTGAAATTTTTAGTTTTAAAAAGTATTGAAATAAATAAATGAGCTTTCATTTTACAATACTACATCAAAACAAAAAATAATTTTAAAATTGAATTTGAATAAACTTTAAATGAGTTTTTTAAAAATAAATAAAAAAATTTGCTTAAATAAACGGGAAACATGACTGCGCAATGTATTTCAAAGACATAACTTCAAATTAAAGTAATACCAGACTATTAATGTTAAGTTAGCTGAGCAAATTAATACTTTTGAAAAGACTTGAATGCTTGGGTGCCATCCCCCAAAATAAACAGTGCCTCACTCCCTTCGATTGTGAAAACTAGAAAAGTACCTCAATAACCATCTCTCCCCACCCCCTCCCCCTTAAAATTTCAATGGCACAGTTATTTATAACTAGTCGTTGAAAAGCTATCATTATTATGAAATCGTGACCTCCCCCTCGGTGGTCACTCTTGAGAAATAACACAGGACTTCAACTTGAATTATACAAGAGCATGGATACTGTATGTTGTACATTAAAAAATGCATTCAATATCAAAGCAGCTTTTTAAAAAAAAATTTTGCTACTTTTCTCTCTTCAGCTTTTTCTGCTGCTAGTGATCATTGTGTGTGTGGGGGGGGGGGGGCTTTCATAGTTTATCATTTTAGGCTTTTGTAAAATTATTTCAAAAAGCATTAATTGATGACAAAGTAACTCTTTTCGAAAAACTTTCCATAGAATGATTATTTTAGCAACTTTCTTCAATACTTAAAACCTCATAATGTATGTTAAATTTAGATTAACATTTTGCTGATTATGATCTTATAGGAATTCAGTGTGACAGCAGGAAGGGAACAAGAAGTGACATCATATTGTTTATAACAATAGGCTCATGTGAAACAGCATTACACGTGACAAAGGGGGGGGGGAGCAAATTTGTTCAAAATTTTGTAACATCCTTTAAGGACAGCCTCTCAGTCCAATTTTTGTTAGTTTCAGAGTTTCTGCATTAAACAATCAATTTTTAACTATGCCTTAAACTAAAATGCTAGTAAGCGTGATTCTTCTAGCATGAGAGTGATTCTTCTAGCGGATTTTGATTCTTAATTATCAAGTAAATGTGTATTTTGCTTTTTATGAAAATGAAAAGATAAACAAGCATATATGTAAAGTAAGACAAAACAACGTTAGATGAAGCACAAATTTGCAAATTACAGCACACACGTGTTTTGGCGTTACAGGGAACGCCTTTTTCAATGCAAAAAATAATGAGCTTATGGATGAAAAGACACCCGACAAAAGCCAAGAGCAGATAAGCATGCAGCTTAAAAGATAAAAACAGCGGATTAGCCAAACACCAATGACAAAGTTATAAACTGATCAGGAACCAATAGGAATGCAAGCAAAGGCCAAGAGCTTTCTCAGGTACGAACATAGAAAGAAAGAATTCAATTGGACAAAGATTAAGCCGAAGCTTAAACAAAAAGAAAAGAAATTGTCAGTAACCGTGAACCGCAAGAAAGGAAAAGCTTTTCATGGAAAACCATGAAATAAAATAAACAGAAACAAAAAATATTTGAAAAAAGGAAAAATAAAGATAAATAGAAGAAAATTGGGGGGGGGGGGGGGTATTTATCTTAAGCATATATGATTCAAGAGATGCATGCACATTCCTATTCGACATTGGTCATATTTCAAACTTTCATTAGCATTAAAAAAAAACCCTTACAATCAGGAATGGCTAGGATTGTACTTAAGTATTTTGAAAGGTTAAAATATGTATAAACTTTCATCTTCAAAGCCATATTGCATTGTGCTTACAATTTATTCAAAGTTCTGATGATTCAAAGTGATAAAAAATGCATTTTGTGTTATATATTTCTGTTTATTTACTTATCTATTTTTATTTTTAGATGGGTTTGTGAAGATTTTCCTGAGCTAAAACTAGCAATGGAAAATTATGTACTCCATGATTATGATACAAAAAGGTAATTTTTTTGCTTTAAATGAAATTTCAATCCTCAGTAGGATAAAAGTTTGCTTCATTTTTGAGAACAGCACGGAAAAGTTTTAAGATAAAAATGGAAACACTTTTGTTGCTCAAAGCAGATTAAATTTTAAACTTTCTGTAGGTGTAAGTTGTTATTTAAGTACCTTAGTTTCTGTTTTGGTAAATAGATGGCACAAAAACTGATTTTTTTTAATAGTTCTGCTCCGAGGGAGGGGGGGGGGGGACAAACATTGAGTAAATGGTTAAGTAATTAAGATAATTATTCTATACTCCAACGGAATTTGCAAAAATTTTTGTTTCTGAATTCGTTTTGATTTTTCAACAAGTTTTTGGCGAAATAGCTGTCAACTTTTATGCATTCAGCCTAAAATTTAGCTGTTACCTCCCCTTCTGCAACTCGCTCATTCTTTGCTACTGTGCTATTTTAGCTCTTAGGCATTAATTACCTTAGAGCTGAAAATTATTTTCAACCCCTCTATATTTCATCTTTTGCATACTCATCTTTCTGCTAGGCCTATTTGAAAATTTCTATCCGTTTGCATCAGTGTTAATTCATCATTCCCAAAAATTTACCCTCAATTCTTACTAAACTTACCAAAAGCAAAGGCCGCGCGCTAAGAATTTGCCACTGTGGCAAATGCGATAAAATTGTACATTTGGTGAAAACAATTTGTCCCGATTATCCCTACCCTGTCTATGGCCCTGTCCGAGTCGCTACATTGTTTGCAGTTAGGGAAATAATCTCCATTGAAAAATAATGATGACCCCCGAATTTTGTGTGATGTTGGCTAATGCGGGATTATACGGTAGTAATTACTTAAGTTACAGCATTAATCCTGTTTTCGAGATTTTATTTAATGATGTGCAGAAAGTAGAAAGGATAGCATCTGAATATTTCAATAATTTAGTGTGTGTGTGTTTGCAATGGCATTTTTTGTATCTTAATTAAAAAATACTACTGCTGTTCTAAATGTATCTTTTGTTTTTAGCTATTTTTAAAGTCCATTTTAAAAGCTTTGCTTTTGAAATGAAAATAAGAAATAATGCAACAGTAAATATTTTAGTTTGTGATAAAATTCATTTTTTGCATTGTCTTTGTTTTTATCTAGGGCCTTTTAGTATCTCCAATCCTTAACTGTTTTTTTAATTTTATTTTCAGTTATGAAAGTATGAAAAAATTATGTGATAAGTACAATAGAGCAATTGATAGCATTTTGCAACTGGTAAGTTTCCGCTTTTTTTAGCTTTTATGTATGAATTTAATTAATTTACTTATTGTTTATGCTGTGTTTCATCTTGATTTTTCTTCAATGTTTTTAAAAATTATAAATGTGCAAGCATTTTCTTTCAAAATTAAAGTCGATCTATTTGTGTTCGTTGTTAAGAGGAGTTGTTGTATTATTAAGAGAGAGTGAATAATTTAACTATTATAAAGGTAAATTATGTTACCACATGATCAGTTCATTTTTTCAGTGCAGAAAGCAGTCTGTATGTAAATATGGTAGAAGCTTTATTATTCAAAACTCTTTTAACCAAATTCTTGTTTAACGGAAGTCGGTTTGCTGAAATCTTATTTATTTATTGACTCTTTTGGTCAGTGAGCATCACTTGAAGGTCACCAGAGGCAGCCATTTCTACTGGAGATACTATCCATGAATTTCTATCCCTTCTGTTTTTTTTCTCAAACCTACCAGTAAACATTTGAAACAGTAAAATGGTTGAAGTTGATTTTTTAAAAAGCCATTCAGTTTGAAAGTGAAAGTAGAGTATATTTTTTGAAACTATGTAATCTTATGTTTTAGTTTGAAAGCAACAAGTACAGTGGATGGTACCATTAATAATAATGCTACAATGATTTAAGTTTCCTGTATTACATCTTTCTAATTTTCGCTGCATCTTCTGACTTGTGTGACATTTAGAGAACAAATTAGTCTATAATTATAGCAGTGACATGCATTCCACCAAATCGAACCAAGCACAGCTTTGGCACTCAAAAAATAATATTCATTTCTCATTTGAATACTCATTATTGACAGGAATTATGAAAAACCCTTTTTCTTATCTTAACTTTCACTGAAAATAAGTTAAGAAAACATTTATTAGTTGCTCACATGGAGGTTTCTTAGAAGCACTCATCCCCAGGAAAAGGAAAACTACACTGCAAAAAGTGGAGCCCATGCAAGAGAATGATTGAAGGGGTGTTGCCATGACCATGCTGAAGCTGAAAATTAGCGGTTGCCACTTGCCACGTGGCGATTAAAGTTGCAAAAGTGGCGATTAAAAAATGTGTCATTGATTACCACCCCTCAGTCATCACTCTTGCTCAGTCACTCTACTTGCATTCCCAATCGAACCCATTCCAACTCCCCCTGTTCCGCAGCAGAAATTAACTTGAGCTTTTAGTTAACTGAATGCCCAATAGACAAGCTTTTTACTGCTTTTGAAGCATTTTGTTAAACGTTGGAAAATATCTGCATCTCCTAATATATTTTGTTGACTTAGTCACGTGTAGTAATATTATGTCTAGTATGCAGCAGGAAACTTCTTTTGTTAACTTATGCTTGTGCTTATCATAGTGCATAATTTACAAGAGGTCATTGTTTTACGCCATTCAAAGGTTAATCTGAAAATGAGGAAACATTATTACTTCAGTAGGGCTGTAGGCACCCAAAACATCTCATGGGAAGAGGCTGTAACTAGCTAGGGAAGATAGCTTTAAAGAATTATTGATCTTCACTGGGGACTAATAAATTTCTAGGGCCAGTCTAACTGGGCCCAGAGCTAGTTGTTGGTCATTAAATTTCTGTGGTTATTTGCCAAAAGTTGATTTATCAAATTTGACCTATTTCTACTTTACTGATCATGATATGTGTTTAAAGTGGCATTTTTCTATACCAGAATTTGATATGTCTAAAAATAAAGTTAAGCACAAAAAATATGAACTAACCAAACATGATATAATAAACTTTCTTATAATTCTTCACCAAAAGTTAAAAACTCTACATTTCATGTTTTGCCATATCAAAGTTGACATTTCACCTTTTGGCAATCAACCACGGATTTGCATCTGCATTCCTTTGTATATAAATAATAAGTGCTTTTTTTTTAGTGGAAAGGCACATCTAGACCTGCCCAACTTCAGACCAAACCCAGCAATGGCTTGCTTCGCCACATATTACAACAGGTTTATAATCAAGCAGTCACAGATCCAGAAAAATTAAATCAGTATGAACCCTTCTCACCTGAGGTAACAGATAACTCTCATAAGTTATAATTGACTCAAATATTTTGCTTTAAAAGTTTTTTTTAAAATCTTGTCTCCAGTAAAGTAAACTCCTGATTATCAGTGGAGCTTAAAAAATTCAATAACCCTTGCATACATTTAAACTATAGCTAAAATGATAACTGTATATAAAAGCTTAAAAAATATTGCTCATTATCGAAAATGGATAACAGATTGGCCAGTAAATGGTTCAAATAGATCTGAAACAGATCAAAATAGGTTACACCAAAACCATTCTGGAGAGGAGAGGGGAATTTTTCAGAACAAGACTGGTCCAGTCACTTGTTTACGTGCATAAGTAGTGCTCATCTAAAAATCAGGAAGTAATGTAGATGTAAAATTCAGTAAGTAGTGTAGCTCTAAAGCAGTTAGTAGTGTAGATTTAAAAATCGGGCTTCAACTAGTCAGGTGTCAAAGACCATGGAAGTTTTGATGTCATTGGAACAGAAAAGGAAGAAAGAAATATACGTGACTAAAAATAGATTTTGCACTTGTTAAGTTTAACAATTAAAAATTGTTTACATTTATATACATTCAGTAAATCATCATCGCTGAAAAAAAAATCTTTTAATAGTGGAAAGGCAGTGGATAATTTTGAGTTTACTGTACTTAGTAATATGTATATACTATAATAAATATGAAAATTTTCTAATTTTATCTTCTAAAAGGGATTTGCAGATTGAAATGTAAACTTCCATGTGACTTATGTGATTTTTTTAAAGATAAAGTGAATACAATATGTTTTGCTGATTCAGTAATAAATTAACCATCAATAGATAGGAAAGTGGCATGTTGAGATTAATATGCTCAGTTTTTGTGAATTCATATGTCTTTAATGCAAGTTAATAATTGATATAATGTGTTTGAACATATACCAAGGGTCAATTCTGACTCAAATTGGGTCCGCTTTGTTGCCCCTTCATAAATTTATATTGCAAAAGTTACCACTTCATTAAACTTAATGTCTTAAGATTAGACCTTTCACAATATTTCTTTAGTAAAAGCAGCTCTTTCTTCACTTTTAAGCTGAATCAATTCGTTTGAAAGCAAAACATTTAAGAAAAGAATCTCAACTCTAAGTACATTCTTAATGAAATTCTTTGCCAAAGGAATTAAAAATTAGGTTTGTGATAGCTAAACATGTTTACTATGAGATAGGATTTTTTCGCAAAAAATACAGGGTGATTATAATTAAAGTTCCATTTTCAAAACGCTGTAAAAATAAAACCACTGGTCAGAATGACGTCAAACTTCAACGGAATATTATCGAAGAAGGGTCGAACTTGATGGCAGAAGAAAATAAATAGTTAAAGTTTTTAGCAACAGACGGCTCTGTAAGCATCATAATTTAATATTGGTCGACTACAAATGACAAATAAATCATAAAATATTACCTAAGGTGTAAACTATACATTAAAACACCGTACTAATTAGCGTGCACGAGGGTACATGATGTGTGATACTGTTAGTTAAGTAAGCCCATCCAACACGGCAAGGTCATATCACATCGGATGGGAAAAATCTGTTTTTAATTATCCTAAGGCCGAAAACCACATAAAAGCATCAGTAAAAATCAAATCGGTCTTTAATTTTCGTGAGACTGGCACAAAAGATATTCAGTATGATGTACCTCGTTTTCTGTAACAAGTTGAAATCGAGAAACAGCATGTTCTACGACTGATTGAAGTGTTTCCGTGTCACGTTTAGAATGTGTTGCACGATGCATGCCTTCAGCTCAGCAAAGTTTGCAATTGGAGCACTGAACACAACAGCTTTCAGATAGCCCCATATCCAGAAGTCACACGGGTTAAGATCAGGTGATCGGGACGGCCAGGTCTTCCATTGAGACAGTCATAGTGAACTTCTCGGATGCGAAATGAGGAAAAAAAACGTGTATTTGGCGTTTTTATAACAACTTCAATGAGTCGTGAGCATTGCAGGTGTTTTGATTTATATATTCTGACACTTGCAGCGCCATCTATTGCTAAAACTTCCAACTATTTATTTTTCTTCTGCCATACGTTTTCCCCCTTCTTCGATAATATTCCGTTCAAATTTGAAGTCATTCTGACCAGTGGTTTTATTTTTACAGCGTTTTGAAAGCGGAACTTTAATTATAATCACCCTGTATTTGAAAGAAAAATTCCAAAAATAGTTCTTTTTTTAACAAAAAAGAAAAAGATCACAAAAATTTCCCTTTTTCACAAAATGTGGACCTAAAAATAGAAACTGAAGATCGATCCCTGAATAATGTGTCGAACAGGAGTAGTAATTTTATCAATTGTGATTTAGGAAATTTCAGGGTGTTAAAGTTTTCTATACCAGTGCTCGCAGTATTAGGAACAAGATGGATGAATTGAAAAGCATAATTATAGATGAGAAGTTGGATGTTATTGGATTTACAGAGACATGGGCTAAGGAACCAATAAGGAAAAATTTTGACTAGACAATGAATGCATAATGAGCTTTTTTTATTCATCATCTTCCACAATGTAAATTTCATCTTTTAATGTCAATCCATTGAGATGCCATTTCAACTTGTACTTTTGTACTGAAATGAATCAACTCAGTTTTAGGAAACTACACAGGGATATTTTTACCAAGCAACTGCCTAAAGCATATTAAAACCATGGAAACAAATTAAAAGGGGGGAGGGGACCAAGTAAGAAGTAAATATTTTGGAGTACCTTTATAGAAAAAAGTTTTTTTTCTGTTTTCTGTTTTAAGATTTCAATTTACCCTAAGAACATTTGTTGGCCATATTGGGGGCCAATTTGGGGGGGGGGGGTATCGGGAAAAGAAGCTAAATTTTATGCGCTAATGGCGACTGAGGCATATTAAAATACTTTAGTCACTAAGTCTTTCAAGTTCCCATTCTAAACCTATACCTCTGAGGGTGCTGAACCAGGAGTTATTCAGCTTCAGGTTTTGATCAAAATTATATAACTGTGAGCACATGCTGCTTCTATATATCGTCTGCTGCCTGAGCTATATGGGGCTTCCACCTTAGAGGTGCCCTGTAAACAGAAGCTGTACCTTTCTATTGGGAAGCATTTTCTATTGGGATTCTGATACTTGTGGTTTAGCAACAATAACTGATCATAGTTTTTATCTTCAAATTTCTAATATTATGATAGCGTAGCTTAATTGGCACAGTTTCTGTGTTGTAAATCAACTAGAGTATAAGAATTAATAACTAACAAGTACTTTTATCAAAGTACTCTTAACTAGAGCCTATTGTGCAACTAGGAATAGGATCTGGGCCCAACTAGGCTCTTTCTAGTCAATTAATTAGTCCCTGATGAAAATCAGTGGCTCGAAAAATGACATGCATTTTTTACATGCTTTGTTTTCATTTTACCTTAAATTGTAGATTTGTTTTACCTTAAGTAGAAACATTATCAATAGTCTTAAGAGAGAATAAGTTTTAGTTAGCTGCTTTTTGCAATGTTTAAAAATCTGAGATGCATTTTATTTTGTTTCATAAAATTATTTTTCTTTATGGTAGATTAAAGTCTATAAAATCTGTACCTCAGCAGAAAATTGAAAGGAGTTTTTTAAAAAAAGAATTACATTCACATGGCTCAATGCAGAATAGGCTTCTACATATATACAATGAACTTATAAACTGAAAATCGCATTTTGTAGGCTTACTTCCGTCTGACTCTGAGGTACAGAAATGCTTTATGGATAATTTTTTTAAAGAAAAAATACTAAATAAATAAATGAAGTCCTTTCTGGACTCTCTTAATTTTAAATACCTTGGAATAAAAATGTTGTAAGGTAAAGCATGTCACCATTTGAAAATTTGTTGTGGATATGCTTTAAATGTTGAAATAGTTGGAGTAATAGGGCAAAGGGTAAACTTCTTGGCAAGAAGTAACTGTCTCAGATTTTTAAATCTGTCAAGTGTGAAATTTAGACAAAATGTGACATAATGATTTACTGTAAAATAGTTACAGTGTTAAAAGTAATAAATGAGCTGAAATATTCAGCACTTAATTCAAGTGATAAGTATAGGCTATGTTGTTTGCATCAGAATGTCATTCATCTTTAAAAATGACAGAAATTGTTTGATCAATTAAAAATAAAAGTTAATTCATCACTTTATGTAGTGTTTTCATTTTAAATAGTAATAAAAAAAATTACGATTGTGTGTTTGGAGTGCTTATCATTCTTTGAAATTTAAATTTATTGCCAAAGTATTGTAGAATGTCATTCAGAATATTTGCATAACAATGATTAAACAACCATTTTCCCCTAAAATATGCTTCCCTGTGAGTTTCTTTGTACTTTTAAGAGCAATGTTATGGTGTTGTCGTATACAGAAATAAGAAGCTAGGTTATATTTGCATGCCCTTTTTTTTGTAAAATGTTAATCATATAAATGCTTAGAACACTTTTTTTTTTAAATTTAAAGGTTTATGGAGAAACATCCTTTGAATTTATTACTCAAATGATTGGAGAATTAGATATTACTGAAGATGATATTTTCATTGATCTTGGCAGTGGTAAGAAAAATCTTTTCCTTTTCTTCTTCTTGTTTTTTTTTTTTTTTGAAATTTGAATTTTCATGAATTTTTATTGTTAAAAAAAAACATATACTTCTTAAAAAATATGACAACTTTAGATAAATTCTTGTCTTTCAAAGTGTTAATAGCAAATCACATTTATTTAAGAATTGTGTTAAAAAGCTTTTTTACTATGGTTATATGTGGGTGTCTTATTAAATTTACTACGAATTTTCTGGTTTGTGTATCATTTATTCTGCAAATTTATTGTGTATAATTCAAGTAATATGTAATTAAACACCACATTTAGAATTGTTTTGTTGAATAGTGCAGGTTAAAATTCAGAGTTAAAATTTCTGTGGTTTCCTGTTTCATACTTTCATATTTCATACTTTCCTACTATACTAGTGCATATATATGCACTAAATACTTAAAATATTTACTAAATACTAAAAAATATGCTCTAAAAACGAAAAAAATATTTGTTCTTTTTTTACAAACTTACGTAAAGAAAGAAGTGAAGAAAAATCTTTTAAAAAACGCAGTAATATGCGTTAAAAAAATCATTTTTATGCATTTATATGCATTAAAGGTTTAAGGGGGACAAAATTAGCGATAACATATGCACATATGCGAAAGATGGTTTAGTAATATATGTAAAAAAAAATAACTAACTAAACAAAAGAATAAAACTAAAGTTTAAAAAAAAAACTTAGGGCTTTTAAAAATTGAAATGAAAAAAAGGGTAATACTAAATTTGAACATAACTTATTAATTGTCAAGTAAGCACGCATGAGAAAATTTCAAAGAGCTATTTATTTTATAAAAAATTTAAGAAAATATTATGAGAGTAATGTAATAAAACCCCAAATTGGTTTCAATTTAGGATTTCGATTGCATCGTACACAGAGGTGTATGTGAGGACTATTTATTATTAAGTAGATAGATTTTTATTTAAAAAAACACATTATGAATGGAAGTTTATTATTTTTTTAAACAACTTCATTGAAATTAGTTTTGATGAAGCTGTCAAGCTAAGAAAACTTGGAGAATGATTTCTGGACATCCTTGTAAATTAAATATTGGAGTTCATTCCTTTATACAATTTTTAAAGCGAACAGTACAATATTATCACGAGTGATTATTGTAAATAAATTTTTAAACTAAAGAAAAAAATATTAAGCAACAAAAACTTCCCTCAAAATAATTTGATTTTGACTGACTGCAAAGGTGATTGCTAAAGACAGTAAAGACTTCTGTAGGGAGACTTAAACAAGTTCACATGTTAGAGGGCTTCAAGTTCTAATCTAGAATGATTATTAAATAAATCTGTTCTTCTCGGAGAAAATCCACGTAGATTTTCAAAATTTTTCTAATTGGCTAAAAGTTATGTCTGCTGGAAAACTGTGGGATGACATAAAAAGGAGGAGGGGGTAGTAAAATATACCGAACTTTCAGAAATTTCTTTCGAAAAGATGACACCATGTTATTTGTCATATAAAAGAGAAAAAAAACATAGGCTTATAGGCATTTCCATTACAGGCTGCCAAAAATAAATCACTGCCAACTATTCCTCCCCCCCCCATACAATGATCCTAATCCAGGAAACTTTTGATTTCCAACGAAATGTACCATGAGTGCCCAGTGAGTACATATCTTAAGGTTCCGATACAAACTTCACCAATGTATTGTGTGAGTTAGCAATTAGATAGATACTAGATAACATAGTTCGAACCACCCCATCCCTTTTAACATCAATAACAGACAACAAAAGAATGAGGGTAGTAAAAAGGGGGAAACATATATTTTTTCGTTGATGAATCGCACGTATTTTCCAGGGAATAAAATGTGCTTTTAGCAGTTTGTGGGCAGCGAGGGACTTTCCATTGGCAGTGACAAAATGGAGGCCACAGAGGCTGATATCTCCCTCCCCTCCTCGGATGATAGAACTCCGAATTTTGTATAATTTCCTTTTTTTTAAAAAAATCTTAACATAGTAAAACAAGTGCAATAAAAATTTTTCTCTGGGGGGAGGAGGCAAGCACTGGCCCCCCTGGAAAGATACCTGAAAGAAACACTGGACAAGGGAGATACAGCAGATCACGATTATCAATATTTCTAGGTTGATACAGGCATCATTTACTCAACATGTGTTGCTTGCTGTTGTATCACAACAAAATACTTGAATTTAATCGTTTAAGTTCCACTTTCAGGGCTTTTTTTTGCCTCTTTCAGGCCTCATAGTGCTTTTATTTTTCTCAGAAATCAGAAAAGATTCCGATTTTTCTTAATTTTTGGTCCCCGCTTTCTTATTCTTTCTGTTTTTTCTCCCTCGAATCTTCATCCTCCACTATATCTGCAAAAACATATGTTTTGGAAATCATGCCAACGACAGCAAACACAAGCTGCGGTGAAAGTTGCATGACTCGTTTGAGATTTCAATCTTACGCATCTTGCAAGTATTTCAATCATTTTTAACGGTGGGATGGTTTTTTACTGTATGCTACCCTATATCTGCTTATTTTATTCATCATTTCAATAATATTTTTTTTTCTTTTATTTATTATAGAAAAAATGCAAAAGTAACTAAAAAAAAAATGTGGCTTTGGCACCCACAGTCTCAAATTTTATTGAAGCTTGATATGCTTACTTTTTTAATGTATGTAAGAAAGTAAAAAATATTTATGGTAAATCTCAAATGATTTAGGCTTTACAGCCTGTTAAAATGTTTGGGATTAAATGAGGAAGCTGCAAGTTGTTCTTTTGATCCGGAAAAGGTAAAATTTAACCAATCATTTATATATATATATATGTAATATGTATATATATGTATTTATATATATATATGTATATATATGTATTTATATATATATATGTATATATATGTATATATATATATATATATATGTATATATATGTATATATATATATATATATATGTATATATATGTATATACATATATATATATATATATATATGTATATATATATATATATATATATATATATATATATATATATATATATATATATATTATATAATTTTTTTTTTTTTTTTTTTCAATCCTTACTATGAAAAGTATGTTCCATAAGGAAATTTGGATTTTTCACTCTTGTAAATTTTTTCTTTACAAACAAACCTAATTTTAAAATTCATGTCCTCACTCATTCAACCCTATAAATTCAAACGCTTTTAATGAAAATGTATATTTTTCTTTAAAAAATTTGGAAAATTGATACTATTGTGTGATGCAGCCAAGATTGACCTCTGGCTCTCTCAACCCTTAGTTCGAGTACTCAGGGGTTAGAAATTGTTGCATCTTTTTCAAAATTTAGATTAATTCAGGAATAAACACTCTTGCAAGAAATAGTGCAATGCAGCAAATTGTACAAAATTGTTACTTATACATAATTAAATACGTATTACCTTTAAAACTGGTAAATTAGTCATTTTTTCACGGAAATTTTGAATATCATGGCTTCCAGGTTCTATTATGATATCATCCCTTTTAAGAATTTTTTTGAATTGTCGCAAAGCACTAAAATTTATTGGAGGAAGTCAGTTATTATTAATCTTGTCAAAAAGAATTAATATATATTATAAAAGAGTTAAATGAAAAAATAATCATTGAAGATCCATTTCAATTCTTGTTGCAGGTTATTGAAAAACATTGCTATGCTTATACCAATACCAAAAAATAGTTTGATAGGTACTAGCACAACCACATGCATAGTCATTCAAATATAATTGTTGTATTATAATTTTCAACGTACAAAATGCTAAAGATTTAAAGGAAATATAGTTGTGCTGCTTTTTTCAGCCTTTTTGCATTTATTGCCTAAAATGAAAAATTAACCGCACTTCGAGGATGTTGAGTTAAAATTATGAGCTAAAACTTCACAATAATCATTTTTTACATAAGTGAAACCAAATGGAAGGGTAAGACCAGCAAAAATCAGAAAATTTTAAAACAGGACCTTTTTTGGACCACCTTACTGATGATGTTGAGATTTCAGGGACTCTCAACATTTGCTACTTTCCTTTAAAATTTATTATTATTGCCAATCTCTTTTCAACTTTTGCCATTGCTGGGAGCAATTTTCCACCCCGGTGTGACAATAGTTCTTGGCAATCATTCTACTTACATTTTTGTTGAATTTCCGCATGTCTTTCATCTCTAATTTTTTTTCGGAGGCATTGAAGATAAGTTTAATTTATGATCTGGTCTTTAGTATCATATCTAAATGCTTCTGCAGCAGCTACCAATATTTAAAATTTTAATTCCATGTGTCATTTTTCACCTAACGAAAACTTCAGATGGATGAGGAATTAAAACTGCAATGTACCTCGTATTTCTATTCAAGTCGTAATGTTCATAGTCATAAGTATTTCTGCTACTGTGTCAGTTACTGGTTATCCAAAACCATCATTGCTTGGATTGCTTAAAGCTGTATCATAAGTTGTTGCCACTAATTGTCATTTTATTTCCTTGAAAGTTTGTTTCTTTCAAGCAAATTTCCATTATTGTTTTCTTTAATGTTCTATCTTCCTTTTGTGTTAGTTTTAGGTAACTGGCAACCATGAAGCCGGATCGCAGTTTTTGGCCCTAAAGAATTAAGAATTTCCTATCTTTTTCATTTTTAATATCTTCCAAAGCATCTGCATGACTAATTTCAAAGAGATCGTCCATAATATCCTCAATAGAACCTTTCTCCCTTTTTCTTTGAAGTTCTAGAAAAAAAATTCTGTAAATGTTTCCATTCGTCATGGAGTTCGACTGATTTGACAATGCAGTGGTTCATTCTTCTAGTAGGAATTTCTGCTTTAACTAGAAAGCACAAACTTCTTGAATAAAAATGCTTTAAACTTTGCTGCTCAAAGGTAGTTTTGCTCCAACAATTTGATTGGAAATGTGACCTCTGACCAGATGTGGCGTTTTCTTCAAGAGGGGGCAATGGGAATCCAAGGAGAAGGATTGAAGAGATTCTGGATAGGGGAGAAACTCCTAAGATGTTTAAGTTCTATTCTTTTTTGCACAATTCATCAAATTTACTTGTAAACAGATGCACAACATATGTATTGTGGTGTATTTGACCCTATAAAACTAGGGATTATATATATATATATATATAAAGCTGCAGTTTTTATTTTTCATATCAGAGAAGCAAACCACTGTAAAAATGGAACATGTTCTGAGTGTGACAATTTATTTATTTCATGAATTGGAATAATTCATATATAAATTTGTAAGAATGGTCACGGTACAAACACAAACAACTTTTAAGAGAAAATAAATGATCATATACAATGTTATACTTAACTAGAAAATAAGATTTATTTCGTTACCTAAATAATATACCTATTGTGATCCAAATGGAAAACATAAAGTGAATTATCATATTCACTTAACAAAAGTGAATGCCATGTTATGGAAAACACTGCATGCTAATATAGATGATAGTACTCAAATTTAATTATATTTCCAATTAGTTATAAAATCATTCATAAATTTAAGTGTACTGATAAGAATAATTCAACTAAAACTGACAGAGAATTTTTCATAAAATTGTTGTAAAAATAATTGCAGCAGCAGGAATTTGTGACGAGTAGTGAATGGAGGCTTCGCTAAAAAGTTTCAATGCCCCAGGAGATGCCTGAGGAAAAAGGGTGAAAGCATTAGAAGGTCACAGAAAAATCAGTTAGAGTAAAATAACACCTGTAACAAGATATCAGATCGTCAAAAATACAAATATGCTAGATTCTTTTTTTAAAGCTTGCAAAAAGATGAAAAAATCTTTTTTTTGCTGAAAATTTGATTATTTCATGCTTGTTGAGGCACTCGTTAAACTTTTCCAGCTGAGCTAATATTTTTCACACAGTTTTTTGTCCATTGAAACAAAATAGGAGGGGGGGGAGCTAACTTTTTACAAAGTAGACTAAGAGCCACCCTCATTTTCACATATGTACTGTATTTTCCTTCATATAATCTGTGGATTATCTGTTAAAAAAGTGTAAAGTTAATGAGGTGTGGATTATACGTTGCCACAGACTATCTGTGCTTTTTTTTTCGCTAGAACAACACATTGATCCTCAATATTTACAGTAGGATTCATCAATAGAGACCATTTCCGCTGCCTGTATGTTTCTTTTACATAGAATGTACCTCTTACACGATTCAGACTAGGTAAAATAAACAATGCACAATTATGGACAAAGCCTTTATTTGCACAAGATTAGACAGTTTGCTCCTTTGTATTTAAGTAATTAGGGTACTCTAATCGTGATTTCAAGAAAAAATCATTATTTTTAAAATTAATTTTGATTACACCTTAAAAGTTATTACTTCTTCTCGTTTTAAATTTACTAGTTGCTAAAATTGTATGTTAAATCAAAACCTCTTTTTTTTTCATTGTATTATCCACAGATTATACAAAGATTTTTTTCCTTCAGGTCAATTTTAGGACCCGTGGATAACACATAGGAAAATACCATATACATCTAGTAGCTTGTAATGTGTTTGAGACAATATGCTTTGTACGCTAAATTTCTTATTCAGCTTTAGTTATCTTACATGGCTTAAAGCTCACAATAACTTAACCCTCTAAAAGCTTTCCCTTGAAGCATTTTGTGAATTTCCGAATTGTTTCTCATTCATGCATACATTTCAGTTGTTCTAAGGTGGCATTATATTGAGCCTTAAAATGAGTACAAATTAGTACTAGACATCCCGAGGAAGTGTAACTTTCAAAAAAGTTTGGACATAACGTCACCTAAAAGCAACAGTCAGATATCTTACTGTTATTAGATGTCTTACTGCTGTTCTGAGACAAGGATATAGTGTGTTGCTCTGAGGTGATGATACGTATACATATAAATAGGTAGTTTACTTATGTACGCTATTGCATTTTTGTCTGTATAGGTGTGGGACAAGTTGTTTTGCAAATGGCAGCCACTACACCCTGCAAAAAGTGCATTGGAATTGAAAAGGCTGATGTGCCAGCTAAATATGCAGAGGTATGTTTGCAAAATATCTGAAAAAAAAAAAAAAAAAACGTACATACATATATATGGGTGATTCTCCAAAAACCTGACATTTTCCATTCACATTTTTTTAAAAATTAAAATTATACTTATTCTTGGTTAGGAGAATTATTAGGAGAAAAACTTTAGCTATGTTACACTCTCAAAAGAGGAGTCAAATTTTCATACAGCAAGAAACTGACAAGGAGCACCAAGAGAGTTACAAAATGAGTTTCTTCATGGGTTATCTAAAATGTAACTATAGTAATAAAGAAATAACTGAAGCCTAAATCAAAAAGTAGGGTTATTAAATGAGTTGCCATATTATTCACTCTCAATACCTTACATTTCGAATAATGGACATTCATTTCAATGAAAAAAAAATAAATTACTACATTAAAATTTTTTTTTAAATTAACCATACACGGTATGATAAAATTTACAAAAGGAAAAATTACCTTCTCATTACCTGCAAATTGTTTTATGGTTCAGGAAATACAAACATAAAACAAAAAGAAAAGCAGCAATATTAATAACATATATTTTGATTTCAATTTAAAGCAACTACGAAATTTATAGCAACTTCACTTACCTATTCGAGCAGCATTTAGGTAAACAAATGTCTAACCAATAAATCTCTTTCGGAACACTTCGTCTGAACAGAAAAATATTAATTAAATAGAATTATTCCATTGATATATTTTTGGTATGCTCTTTGTCAAATTAAACTTTCTTTTTTTCAATCAATCTTATTTTCCAACTAATGTATTGAAAATAAATCCTTCTATTCTACGGGATGCATTACCAGGGCTTGAGAAATAATTCTAGGAGAATGATTTTTTTTGCACCAGGAGTAGGACATTTTTTTAGAAAGGAGTATGACATTTTCCAGACAATTTGCCTGTTACAATTTACCCAAGATTATATATATATCTCTAGATATATATATCTATATATAGCTAGAGATATATATCTCTTAAGGTAAATGTTATTTTTCTATTATAATCTAATTCAACCACACACTGTGAGTAGAGTTAAAATTTTTCGTTTATTATAAAAAAAAATATATTGTCCATGAGAATGACAGCGAAAATGTCACATACCCTATTCTTGAAATTCAAAATGTTAATGAGAACAGCAGACAAATCATCTTAACAAAATACTCAAGGAATCCATCAAAATGGTGATAATAAACAGTTTAGTAGTACAGCAGATTAAAAATTCCTTATTTTTTATTTATAATATCTCATTCCTAGGACAGGAGAATGACATGAAAACTTGAGGACAAAGTTTAAAAACAATGTACCTTGATGATTTTAATAACTAAATTTATTTAAAGAATGCTCTTTTACACCTTTAAGTATGCTTAATTTTGTCTTACAAGTTGAATTTGTTGAGTGTTGATGTAAAATTTTAAACTAATTTAAGTCCACTTGAAAGACGGAGAGGGACACGCCAAAAGTGCCTTTCTGGTTATTCAAAAATTTTTGTTGAAAAACTAAATGAGTTATCCACATATAAGTTAAAAAAACCGTGATTTTATGACCACTTTACCCCACCAGACCCTACGACTTGTTCTTTTCTTTTATGATTAATTGCTGTGAATCCTGAAGTATTTCAGTTAATTGATTCACTGTAATTCTTTTATTGCTTCTGCAGCTAACTATTTGGCTTAATCTTCTCTTATTTTGTAAAGTTTTTGAATTTTGGAGAGCCTGATTCATTCCAGAGATTATCACCAGGTTTTGTCTCGTCCTTTCAAAGGTTATCCATTAGTTTAAAACATAATTCTTGAAACAGTAAACATTTCTGCATGTTCATGTTTTTTTTTATAGTTAAAAAGGTGTTTGTTTGCCCAATTTAATTCTAGAAAATAGTCAAAATTGCAGTGGTTGAATTTAGATAAAAAATATGTAATAGAACAATAAAAAACAGCATTGTTTTGATCCACAATATCTTCATGTAGTGTTTTTTCATGCAGTAAATTACACTGAACTGTGCATTCCAAAAAACAAAATTTTACTTTCTATCAGGACCAGAACAACTGTACCCTTGTCAGGGCTGGCATTTTGGCTCGAATATGTAGTGGTAGGTTTTTGAGGCTGCTCTGGATTTCTGAGTTTTCCAAAAGTGTATTCTTTTTTCTAAAAAAGCTTTCCCATGATTTTCCTTTGGTGCATTCCCCCCTTTTCTACTTAGCAAGCGCACTGGCTATGAAAACTCTGATTTAGAATAGAAAACTTCAAATTATTGCAAAATTTGAAAAAAAAAAAAAGTTTCTTTGGCAATTTAAGTGATGAAAAATTTAAGTCAGATGGAAACAGAAAATAGAAGAAAAAAAAAAAGCTTTTAGTTTCGACAGGCTACTTTTCTAATCATTTTGAACTACTATCTTACTTTCGCACCTGAAAGTCTATCAGGTGCAGATTAGTAATCTTATAGACTCCACACTCTGTTGAGAGAATCGTGATAAATAATAAACAGTTTTCTAACTTTTAATAACACAGGGTTCGTACGCTCTGGGAAACCTGGAATTGTCGGGGGAATACATAGTTAAAAATGTCAGGGATTTTTTGAATTCCCCCCCCACCCATTTTTTCCCCCGGGGAATTTTGTACCATGGGATCTAATCTTCGTTTTTGTCAATGTTTCCTGCAAAAAATTTGAAATTTTGAGGTACAATGACGCTGGGAATAAAAAAAAAACTGCAGTCGCCGTTTTTGTCTTCAATAGGTCCCAAGAAAAAAATTCCTCAGGGGAACAGGAATTATGCACAAACTCAACAGGGCCGAAGACAATTGACTGCTTCAGAAGCACAAGCCTGAGGATGGGAGGGTTAACCAGAGAAATCTTTTTTTGATCGGAAACTCTTTTCAGAAACGTGTGAAATGTAGTTGCAATGTTTGGTCATCACAAGATAGAAGTAGACTCGATGCTTAAAAGCCTAAGTTTCCCGAAACAAAGCAGAATTGGATGTTTTCTTTCACTGCGAACGAATGAAAGTAATGCAAAATGTGCTGCAAATTGTTTTTTTTTTTTAATTTTTAAATACAGTAGAAGACCGTTATAACGCACACCTTGGGACCAGAGCTTTTGCATTATACAGGTTTGGCGTTATATAGGTCACTAATATTCAGTATATATATATATATATACATATATATATATATATATATATATATATATATATATATATTAGCACTTCAGAATTAGTTCTATCTGCAATGAGTATTAAAACATTAATTATACAAATAATCATTCACAAATAAATATGCTTTACAAGTAAAAAAAGTGAATTATCCTGCACTTCTGCCAGCTTCATACTTTGCATAACAGCTGCATTTTCAAGAACCATCTGATATTTTCTCTCTACTGTGAATATTAATTTTCACTTAAAAGCTTTGAATTAAGCTGGAAAGATGAAAAACTGTTTCAAAATTTAATTTTCCTAACAATTTTTATGTTAGCAAGGCGAAACAAAGGGATTTTTTAAACTTAAAAACCTATTGTTTACTTCTGAAAAGTTGTGCAGTTTATAGAGAATTGCGTTATATAGGTCGGCATTATAAAGGTATTCTACTGTATGTAATTTTCGTAAGAAATGAAAAATTTTGTTCTTGAAACTTCATCTTACCTGCATTGCCTTTGACGCAGATGTGCTAAAAGCTTTTCAACAGAATTGTTGTTTCATGGAGATTTATTATCTTAAAATTGTTCTCGTGCTACAAATTCTAAAAATTATTTCTTAATTTTTGGAGCATCAGCCATATTTGGTCATTCCCAAGATGGAAGTACACAATGCTTATGAAGTGCCTAGGTTTCCAAAAATGGTGTCGGATGTTTATTGCAATGCAAACTATTGAAACCAATGCACAATGTGCCCTTTTTTTTGTGGAAAATTCGTAATTATTTATTGGAAAAATACAAAATTTTATCTTAAATTTTTTTTTTATTCTAATGGATTTAGACCTGTCTATTTTGTCTTAATTGTAGTTTTTTAAGGATTATTAATTATTTATAACTACTTTTATGCTACAAGTTTTGACATTTTACTTTTCTTAAATTTTTCATTTCATCTCCATATTTGATCATATACAAGATGGAAGTAGACATAAATTTCCAAAAACGGAATTGGATGTTTATCTCAATGTAAACTACTGAAAGTAATCTAAAATGTGCCCTAAATTATGAGTTTTTAAAATTATTTTCTGGAAAATAATAATTTTAATGTAAGCACCCATTACCCCTTCCCTCTTGCTCGCGTGAATATGCCGGGCTGGGGTTTCGATCTTCATTTCTCGCGCCCATGATATTGCTGTGCTGGGGTGTGCAATATTAATGCGACGAAACAATTAAAATCAATCCATTTCTGTGGCCTGGAATACATTTTATTTCTCTTTTTATACACTAGATGGCAGCACCAATAAATTTTAAACATAATTGCAGATTTTAAATGTAATTGCAGAGATGCAGGAAGGAATTTTGGTACTAACTTACCAGATTGTGACGTTGGCCTCTGTATCTCAAGCTTTGAAATCTTCCACACAAGAAAAATTTACTTATCTTTACTTATATTACACAAAAGATAATAAAATTATTTTTTAATGTTTAAAAGATGTATTTCTTAAATTGTCGCTACTTGCTTGGGCTTGCTTGTTGACTTTTTATAAAATTTTAAATTGTTTTAAAATTTCAATCTAAAAAATATTGAAAATAAAAAATTGAATGCACATGTTGTTCATACACTTATTTTTATATAATTTTCTTAAATAACAAAAATAGACACTTTTATGACTGTTTTCTTGAAAATTATCCGATCGTTAAGGGGTTAACCCATTAAAATGCAATAGAAAAAAAAACTAATGATTATTAGCATCGGCGGTATAATATAATGATAATAGGCAGATATTGATTTTTGTTATTATGCTTAATATGGTATGCCCATCGATGCAACAAGTTAGTCATATTTATACTGTAAAATAGCTTTGTATTTTGCTAAATGTGTTTTGTGTTATTTACTAATAAAAAAATAAAAAGTATTGTAAACCAAAAGTCGATGCTAAAACTACAGCAGTTACAGCAAAACTCGAATATCACGCGTGACATGTGGCATCAAAGAAACGTTAAAATAAGTTGAAAGTACTTCGTTTTTAACAAGTAGTAAACGAATGAGAACAATTTTGAACAAAACATTTAAAAAAGAAATTAAATTTTGAGTAAAAAAGAAAATATTTCCAATGTTTTTTTTAAATGTATAACAAATCTAAGGGGAGTTCTTTTGCATTGCTACTTTAAACAATTTTAATTATTTTGAAAATATTGTAATTTAATCTTAATTTTTAATGACACGAGTAACCTGGAATTTCCTGAAAAACAACCTGGAAAAGTCAGGGATTTTTTCTTTAACCAAAAGTGTATGAGCCCTGTAACATGACAACGTGACTGTATTCTGTCCGTTTGTACTGTTAAAAAATGAAATTTCTTTGACAATCCTAAGTGACAGATATCCATTTATGGGTTTGGGAGGGTTTTTTATGTTAAAAGAGAGAGTTTCAAAATACTGAGATATAAGCCATAACAAAGGTGAAAGTTGTCCATTATCTTCTGTTAAATGCACATACTCTTTCAATTTTTAAATCATATCACTTTTATTGCTTTTTTTCCCAATTATTTTATGCCTCTTTTTCCCTGTTTTTTTGAATAGGAGATGGATAGAACATTTCGATTTTGGATGAAATGGGTATGGAAAGAAGTATGGTGAATACATTCTTTTGCGTGGAGACTTTTTGTCCGAAGAGCATAGAGATACCCTCCTGAATGCTACGTAAATAATTATAATTCTTTTAGATGTCACTTCGTACACTGATATAGTATTTCTTTAATGTGTTGAAGCTACATACAGATTGAATGTGTGATGTCACTTTTAGAGCATAAGAAAAGTTGAATGCATCAGAATTGGGTTCCTATGAATTTATTATTTTCCTAGTTTTAGTAAAAACTGGTTGTTTCATATTCCCCCCCGCTTCTATGCTGTATAGAAGGAGAAATGAACTTGTGCTTTCACACATTTTATTCTGTATGTAATTTAATTGATGTTTGACAAGTGTAAGTAACACTAACCTGCCCAATTTAAACTTTTTTTTGGTTGCCTAAAGTAAAATATGTTATTTTACATAATGTCAGCGTGTTGAAGACAAATTTTCAATCCATATACTGTTATCATATAAGTTTTTTTTTTTTTTTTTTTGTGTGAAAACACTCCACTATAATTACGTGAATTTCAATCACAAACATGTTCATAATGGTTTTTATTTCAAAGAAAAAAATGAATGTACACAACTTGATGAATATAGTTACGGTATAACATTGATTTACCAATACCCGATTTAACGGTTTTCTCGATTTAATGATACATTTTACTGGTCCAGATTTGACTGCATTGAATGTCTATGCTCCTCGATTAAAAGATATCCTTGATTTAACCATTAACTTTTTCCAGTCCCTTGACAATAGTTAAAGCTGGGTTATTCTGTATACAATTACTCTTTGGACACATGGAAAAATGTTGTAAGGAAAATAAAATTAATTTTAATTAATTCTTTACAGAAGAAAAGCATTTTTCCAGAGATTTATTTTGACTACACAGTTTACATGTATTAATTTCTAAATTACTTCATAATCAAGTAACTTTTGAAGAACATTTTGTTACATTTTCAGAAATTTTATGAAGAAATGACCTCTGAGAATGACTCGTTGCCTACGTTTTCAGACAAAAAAAAATGTTTCCTTACAGTACCTCTCATAGCTTATCGCCAAACCATCTGAAATCATAAAAGTAGAAATATGGTAACTAAGTCATTTTCTTCTTTAAATATATATATATATATATATATATATATATATATATATATATATATATATATATATATATATATATATATATAAGCAAAAATTATTTTTTTGATAAAAACCTTTCATCAATTAAAGCAAAGAAAATTGACCTTGTTACGTGCAGAAACTTATTATCTAATAAAATCTCTTTGGCTTCTTAATTTCAGATGATCTGGTCATGAGTATTTAGGGTTACTAATGTTTTTTTTTTTTTTTTTTTTTTTGGAGGCACTAACGAGAGCCTTTGTCAGTGGCTTCTTTATTAAAATAAAAAAAAAAAATTCGCATATTTTTCAAATGTTACTTTATCACTTAGAAATTATAGAAATAAATATATATCAACTGTGTCATAAAAAACATATCAAAAATGTGTGTTTTTTTGCATCAAAGTCACATTACTGGCCCATTAAAAATAAAAGGTACATGATAAGAACTTTCTGACTTTAAATTTGATATCAGCATGCCAAAAATTTAAAACCTTTGAACTTCAGAGACAACAATTTCATCACAGGCTAGAGTAATTTGCAGTATTATAGTGAATAAAGTTATTACCAAAATAATAAACTATTGAACTACGGGTTCTAGTACAGAGGATGGTCCTAAAGAATATTCCTCTAAATATGAAGCCCAAGTAGTTCACTGAGCCTATCGAACCAAAATTTCAAACATGGTTGTGTGAAGATATGTACTGAAGATTCTGATAATTTTAAGCAGCATAGAGCTCATGGTGAGTTAAAGTGAGAAAATTTCAAATGAAAACACACTTTTGCCTTGCATAAATTGATCCCTATTGAAAAACACAATTGGTGTTGGAATAATTGGTGTGTGATAAAATTTGCTCATTGGTATTTTTGAGTACTTGACTAGAGAAACACTGCCAATAAATGTTTTTTTTACAAAAAATGCTTTGCATGTGGTGTTCTGATCAGGGAAACACGATAGTGTAGTAGTGAAAAAATTTTAAATTGTTAGCAACCAAAAGATCAGATTGAGACATTTTTTGGGTGCATAAATTATTTGCCCTATTATCAAGATAAAGGATCTTAAAATCTGCCTAAATTTTATAGAAAAGTCATCAAATGTAGAGACTAAGCGAGAAATGGAAGTAGAACGCAACTTCGCCGTCTGCATGTTGGACATCCTCAGCTGTCAAAATTATCTTAACACTCATTAAATGAATCGAGAAAATAAAATTTTACGGTCTGATCAGAATGATCTCCCATCATCTGCTGTCAAAGCAAAACTTCATGCTTAGTTTAGGAATATGGAGAAAAAAATATTACGGTTTAAACAATTATAGATGTCTGAAATTTTGAAGATAGAATCATTTAGGAGGCAGATTCTGTTAGATTTGCATTTAAAAAATAAAATGTCAGCTAAGTCTCTTGGTTCAAATAAAGAAGATGCTTTCAATGCTATTTAGAAATACATTAAACACATTTTGTTAAGCTATTTTTGTCGTATCTGTGCAGATACCCCTAAACATGACTAGCAATAATTATTTACGGTGAAATGAACTTAGTATAAGAAATGTTATTGAACAGAAAACTTGTTGTAACTACATTTGTTATTTTTAAATAAGGACTTTCAGAAAAATTTGCACTCGCATAGGTTAGATTGATTATTTACAAAACGACTGTTGTGAATTGAACAATAACATGAGTCACAAATCAAAGAGACGAGTTGTGAACTTTAATCATGAATTTCTCAAATTGAGCTCCACTGCAGATACCACATTTGTGCTTAACATGGCACTATACTCTTTGGACTGCTACTTATTTTTTTTTCCCATTATGATACTATTATATGGTTTCCTGTCAAAATTGGTAATTCTACTTCTGCCCAATTTTGTAAATTGTGCAAATTCCTTTTCTCTTGTGTTGTCATTAGCCCTTAATAATTCTCTTCTTTTGCAAATGCAGTATGACAGATATTTTTTCTTTTTTTTGTATGACATTTGTTTTTTCACATATTGATCAGTTTGAGCAAGGAAGAAGATTGCTGATGTCATTTAAAAATCTGTAACTTTTCTCACAAACCATAACTATGAGTACTGTTTGAGATCATCACCATCTCTGGTGCATACCTTTGAACAACTATGGGTCATTCCATGTCAAGTGATCCAAAATTTGGGAAATTTTTTCCCTCACCCTTTTGTATTTCTTTGAAATTTGGCTCATCGAGTGTACCCTTCGAGGTAATTAAAAGTCCAAATTTTTAGATTTTTATCTCTATTATTTTTTTATTTATGACACTTTGATTTTTCGAAAAACCCTCTTTTTTTCATGGATGTTTGAACATAAAATGGACGATAACTCAGCACCAAATATAGATAGAAAGATTTGGTAAAAAGCATTTTAAAGTACATTAGTTGCTGTTTAATTGGATATGCATCATGACTAATTTCAGAAAATTTTTAATTTTTAAAAAATGAAATTTAAATTTTAAATTTAAATTTCTCAGAAAAGGTATAATGAATTTTTTTTTAAAAAATTCTCAAAAATTTGTGTGTACTTTATCTTTATTTGTGCAAAGTTTCAAGTTGGGATCTCAATGGGATCATATTTTTATGAATTTTTAAATAAAATTTGACTTATGAAATAATGACATTTTTCAGATTCTAACTAGTTAAATATGGGGTTTTCTTACTGGGGATGGTCTAGTAAGTAGTAATTGATCATGATTATGCTTGAAATGAGCTGACATGAATTTGTAGATTGGTAAGCGCCCCCCCCCCCACCACTGTTAATAATTTTTTTTTCCAAAACATTTCGAAAATTAAAATTAAATAAATAAATAAATAAAACAAAATAAATAGTAAACTTATTAAAAGTTGGTAAATAATCTTCTTTAAAGCAAGAAAAAGCCCCCCCCCCCCCCCAGCACCACCACTTTTTTTTTTCAAAACTATTTTCAAAACGCAAAAAATAAATTAATAAAATAAAACAAAATAAATAGAAAGCATATAAAAAGCTGTTAAATGTTCTTCTTTAAAGCAAGACGAAGTACATCCCCCCCCCCACCCACACATACGATTAACACTATAATAGTATCACGCCTCGCCTGACGCTTTTTTTTTTTCGGACCAAGTGTTTCTTTTTCAATCCGAACTTCACAAAATTTACTTGATTAATTCACTATGTGATAAGGAAAGTTATGATTCATTTCATCCCCTACCCCTGTGCCAACTTTCAATTTTGGAGGGATTAAAGAAATAGTTTGCCCCAAGATCATAGCAAAATAGGAATGTTTCCCCCCATTTTGTTTCATTCTTTTCACACTTAACTAAAAATCAATCTAAGTATCAGATCATATGTATCTCCTCATAAAATTGTCTTTCTACAACATTTGGAGTGCGGCGGTCTTCTTTTCTTTAATGCTAGTTTTCTTTTTAGTTTCAGTTGTAAAGGAGAGCAATGCAGCGAGATCTATTTATGCATATATTAAAAGCAGTTATAGATCAAACAAATTTTGCTAGTTTGAGCATAACCTTCCATGTTGTTAAGCTTCATTCCAGATGGCTCTTCCCCCTCCCTTTCCCCCTCCGCCTATCGTCCCACTTTTCGAAAGAAAAAAAAAGCTGCAAATGAGTGGTTCTATTTGTCTGTTAAAGTTTTTCTGACTTTTAGTTTTTATGACCCCCCCCCCCATTTAAAAGCCTTAGTCACTGCTGATGTTTAGCAGCGTGCATCCCAGTTTATTATGATTATAACTCTTACGTGCCAGCTTTTTTTTTTTAATACAGTTTTGAAAAAAAAAAAGATAAAAAGTGGTTGTGTGGCAAGGGGGGGGGGGGGGGGGTACCAATCTACAAATTCATGTCAGCTCATTTCAAGCATAGTCATGATCAATTACTACTTACTAGACCATCCTTAGTAAGAGAACCCTATATTTAACTAGTTAGAATCTGAAAAATGTCATTATTTCATAAGTCAAATTTTATTTAAAAATTCATAAAAATATGATCCCATTGAGATCCCAACTTGAAACTTTGCACAAATGAAGATAAAATACACACAAATTTTTGAGAATTTTTTAAAAAAAATTCATTATACCTTTTCTGAGGAATTTAAATTTAAAATTTTGATTTCTTTTTTTAAAAATTAAAAATTTTCTGAAATTAGTCATGATGCATATCCAATTAAACAGCAACTAATGTACTTTAAAATGCTTTTCACCAAATCTTTCTATCTATATTTGGTGCTGAGTTATCGTTCATTTTATGTTCAAACATCCATGAAAAAAAGAGGGTTTTTCGAAAAATCAAAGTGTCATAAATAAAAAAATAATAGAGATAAAAATCTAAAAATTTGGACTTTTGATTACCTCAAAGGGTACAATTGATGAGCCAAATTTCAAAGAAATACAAAAGGGTGAGGGAAAAAACTTTGGATCACTTGACATGGAATGACCCCCATGTGTGATATTTTGGTTTGATTGGGTTCGGCGTGTATGCCACTAGGGCTTCTTATATAGGATTAGTTTCTTTTGGATCACCCTGCATTCTAACAGTATACTAGTATCTATGCCATAAGTATTAGCTACTCTTTTCTTATAAAATAAATAATCTGTTTCTAGTAGATTCTTCTTTTTTTCTATCCAATAATTAGAATCTATTCTATATTTTAGTTATCTATTCAATTTTTTTCTTAAGCATTAAACGTTCATGTAAATTCATATCATCTTTCACAACAGTTCAGAATTAGGTTAAAAAAGTTTTCTCTACTGTTTCTTCAAAGCATATTGAGGTATATTTTTTTCTAAATGTTCACACTTATTGAGTATTTTAATGTAGATATTCAAATTTGAAGATAATACTCTTATGTTATGCATTGATTTTTTTTCTACCCAAGATTTTAAAATTAAAATGAAATGTTTTGTTGTTTCTCACAAGGACAACAATACTTCTTATTTTCCTTATACTTTTATCTTTGTCTGTTCTTGATATTCTGTCAAATTCTGGTAATCTTTGAGTAAAATATTAACTTATTGGTAAAGATCAAAACTGTGCTACTGGGGTGATAAAGATTCAACTTTAGAATAGGATTCAACAGTTCAAAAGCTCAAGATCAGGCATTATAGTACAGGATAGTTGGAAAGCATAATATAAATAGACTTGACTATTTCCATGATATGCTTTGGTGATCTTGACATCAATGCGTAGGCAACAATTTTTGGTTGTATCGTTAGACTTTTAAAACCTTATTACAATTTATGCACGAAAAACTACACTATTATGTACTTTTGATTGACTACTACTTTACTTTTTATTGAAAACATTTCTGGTTACTGGAACCTTAAAATCTAGTTGATATTAAAAGAGAGTTGGATGCAGGGGGAGGATGAAGGGATCCAATTTGAGATTTCATTCTGTTCAAGTCTTTCTGTCTATCCTGCTATAACTTAAGAATTTAATGTTGTATTCATGTGAAACATTTTTCATAAAGCTATGTGGCAACAGCACTTAACAACACTTAACTTAAAACAGCACTTTTGAAACCAAAAATCTTTTTTTTTTTTAAATTTTTATTTAGGGGTAACAAGGGGATTTTTCTTTTAGGTTCTTTGTGACTGCTGCTTAGTGTCAGAAGTTCAATTCTTTTTCTGCCCTGAATAAAGGGCTGTATGTTACCACAAAACATATATCAATACACATAGCAATAATTTTGCAATTTTATTGTTTTTTTAATTTTGATTTTTTTTTCTTTTTCTGAAAGGATCTTTTCCAAGACACCTTGACTTTTCCCTTGGTAAAGTTTTGGTTTCAACAATTTTTTTCTTCTCTTTTTTCAAAAAGAAAGAAAAACAGTTCTAACATTTTACTAGATCTAGCTAATTGTAATAGCTTGAATTAATTTGACAAACTGAAGTTTTTGCAATCAAGGGTGATTATTCCACAATCATAAAAGTTATAATTTTGAATAAATTTCAGTCTTTTAAATCAGATTTTTTATTTATGCTAAAAATCATACAAATGCTAATGAATCATAATACAGTTGAACCTCATTAACGCAAAATTCATGGAACCATGATAATATTTTATGTTAATTGGATTATATCTTTATTGGTAAATTATGAAATGATTGTTAACTCCTGGGACCAAGCAAGCGCTTCATGTGAAGCAATATTTTATGTTAAGCAATTTCGCATTAACAAGGTTCGACTGTTCTAAAAGTTATACAATGGTATGTGAAACAGTAACCAAAAAATAGCTGATCTATGCAGCAAGAAATATGCACATTTGGAAAGGAAAAAAATATTTAATGGAGACAAAATTAAAAGTAAAACATTCTAAATTAATTAATTTAAATGTCTTTTATTTACAAAATTCATAAGTCACAAATATGTTAAGAATCCATAAGTTGAGGTTTATCGTCTGCAGAAAATAACTACAATACAGTAGACCCTCACTATGCCATGATTTGGTATGCCTTGTAATCGGTTGTATAGTCAACCTCACTGTTGCTGGCACTTTGCAAGCTGCAAAAATCAATTATTTTCTATATATGCCACTTACAAAATTGTGAACAAACAATGATGCTTGCCAAAAAAAAAAAAATCTGTTTAGGACAATGCCTTATTAATACCAAATATATATTTTGCTTTGTATGTTAATTAGCTATGCTCAAATAACATACTTTGTCTTTCTTTGACAGTTTCAAAAATCATTCTCTAGTGTAATTTCTTTCAACCTTTCTGTATTTCTGCTCACCTTTTTCATTTCCTTTCTCCCTCACAGGTTGGAAAATACTGTTCTAGTGTTTCATTCAATGTTATAGGCATATGAACACTGCTCCAAGTTCCAAATGTTAATATTCCTAATGCTAATTTGCTTAGGAATGTGACAGATTTCTTAGTTTTTGTTGAAAATTCTTAAACGTCTAAAGTTCTGACTTTTTTTACTTTAAATTTAATCGAAGCATAGTCAAATAATTATGAACAATGTTATATATTATTTTTTTTCTGTGTTGGCTTAAATATTGGAAACTCTAAACCAGCGGTCAGCAAATGGCGGACCTCAGTACAGATCAGGACGTCGATCGGTCAAAAATTGGACTGCCAAAACTATATTTTGAAAGTATAAAACAATATAATACAGAAATAAATTACAGTGCATTCTGTTTCTTTTGTGGAAAATAATACTACACTCTTACATTATTTTTAGTACACTATAGTTGGGGCAAATCTAACCTGGCAGCGCTGTGAAGGCATCGCAGATCCTTATCACAACATTACAACGCTGCCAGGTTAAGTTTATCCAAACTATAGTTTTCAAGTTCATCATGTTTTCTAAATTTTTAATTGACTGATTTAAGCCATTTACTAGGCTATCAGGTAAGGTTCACATACGTTTGGGAAACTTTTGAAAAACAAATATTGCTCAAAACTTACGACGTCCACCTTTAACTCTTTGCCTAAACAAACCGCTCTTTGCATGAACCTCACTGGCGAAATCTTAAGACCATAAATATAATTTCTCTTGTTGATTTTTGAATAAAAATGCACTTATCAATTGCATTTAATATTTGGGCGTGAAAATTAAAATTAAAAAAATTAAGGCAAAAAGTATTTTTTCTCCTGGAGCTTTATGAAAATTTTTCAAAAGTATCAGGATCTTGCTTAAAATTACTTGCCAACCCCTGCTCTAAATCATACTCCTTTTAAGGTGAGTATTTTAAAGATATTATCATTGGCAATGCACTACTTTACTTCTACATGACTCAGAAAATTGCCTATGACATAAAAATTTTTTTGAGTCAACATTAGATAGAGCTAAATGAATTGATTTAGTTTTTCTTAGCAAACTTACCTCTTTGCATGTAAGTAAACAAAGTTAAATAATGTGTGCATGTCTTTAATTGAAAAAGAAGGCTTTATCAGCCTTCTTTACTGCTTCAGATTTAAAAGAAAGCTGTTGATGCTTATATCATCATTTAATGTCCAATTAATTTCATTTTAATCTTTTTAAAAGTGCAACTATCAATCAATTCAATCATGGCTATTTAATAATTATTTTTTGATGCAACTTCCATTAAGTACACTAGTACATAATTTATTCACAACACACATATATATCGGTAGTTATCAAAATAATGGAAACACCCGTGAATGAAAGTGACATTTTTGAATGGGGGGGGGGGTAATTGTATTTTGTAATTATCAATGCATATGTTTTGGTAGTATATGGTGGCTTAGTTGAAGTTCTGGAAGTCTTGAATTTTTTCATCCATGTGAAATGTTAGACCCCTCAAATTTTAAAAGAGACAAAATTATTGGAGCGCGTCTAGCTGGAGCAAGTGTAACCGAAACATTTCAACCTTTCGATGTTTCCAGAGGTAAAGTATCTAAAGTCATGCCAGCATACACCCAGCGTGGTAAAACAAGCTCGGCAAAGCAAAATAGAGGGCTGAAAGAGAAGCTCAGTGAAAGGAATCAACTTGTATTGAAGTGGATTGTAATATCAAAGTAGGGAACAATCGCAAAAGTGTTCACAGAACTCAATCACCATCTGGATTCACCAGTGTGAGTGATTACAGTTAGATGGCATCATTATAAACAGAACATTTATGGCAGATTAGCAATTCCCAAAACACTTGTTGCAGATGTTAATGTAAACGTTATCTACAATGGTGCGACACTCGCAAATCCTGGTTGATTGTTGAGTGGAAGAGTAATATGGTCTGTCAAATCGTCTTTGACACTCTTCCCTACTATAGGACGGGTACACGTTTGGAGGACACCAGCACAAGCATATGATCGTTGTTTTCTCCTTAAAACTGTCAAGCATGGAGGAGGATCTGTCATAATAAGGGCGGCCGTATCAGGGATTTTCGCTGGATCAGACGTAACACTGAAAGAAAGGATCACTGAGAACAAAAATAGAGATATTTTAGCTGACCAGATCCATCCTAAGATGCAAACTTTGTTTCCTGAAGGAGATGGAATTTTCCAAGATGACAATGCACCTATCCATGCGGTGGGACTTGTTGAAATCATGGTTTGATGAACATGAGGATGCAGTTAAACATCTGCCTTAATGAGCACTGTCACCTGTCTTTAATATAATTGAACCGTTATGGTCCATTTTATCGCAATTGATGTGGAATTGAATCGAATTTAGCAAAAAAAAGTTGTGTATTGCCATCCTAAACATGAGGAAAATTGGAAAAAAAATTAATGTTTATGTCTTCAGATCACGCATTGGAAGCAAAGTTTGAAAAAAAAAGTAAAAAATGGTCAATTTTCAAATATTTTAATATAAGTCCGAATGTTCAAAATATTGGTTCTAATTCCATTTAAATACTTCCTTTTAATACTTTCTTCATAAATCTTTTAAAATATCTACATTCCTTTGCAGTTTTTAGTTCGCGCATAAGCCGCAAAATTAGGCGAAATTAACCAAAAATTGATGTTTTTAGCTTATTTTGCATATTGCAGTATTTCTTCTTTTAGATCACAGATGTGTTTTTTTTAACAATAAATGAGCATTAAGCAGCTCTTGACTGGAAATGCAATTGTATTTTATTGCATTAACAACTCGGAACCCACCACAATTAGATGGTTGAACTTTGTGTTCCACCCTACTTTTCCCAAAAGTAGTTTTGTGCAGGACTTAAGTATTTGTAAAGTAACCTTCATTTACAATAACTATATGATTTTTAAAAAATTTCTGTTTTGAGCAAGATTTGAACTTGAACTTAAGACTCAGTTTCGACATTGATCTTTCCGCATAAAAGGTTTTTCAGATAAATCCATCTCTTGCGTCTAATACCTCAAATGAATTGCTGCAGATTCACTGACCAGTTCTACAATCCTTTCACCTTCCCGAGAGTGATATTGGGAATTTTAAAAATCCATACTTAAGCAAATGTATAGTTTCTAGAAGTGATAAAATATCCTTGTTTTACACATCATCATTGAAGAGGAGGAAAATAAATAAGTTGATCAATTAATCAACTGTTATATTTCAAAACTTCAAATCGTAATATTGGTGGATGAAATTCTCTTACAGCTATAAAAGTGTTTTGTGATGGGTAATATTTTGCATTGTGTACCATACTGTAATCCAATCCATTTATTTTCAGCTATATATTTAGTTACTGCTCTATAGCCAGGGCTAAGGCAGAAGTACATGAAATACACAGCCAGCTCAGTCTTTCCAGCCAATGACTGCAGTTTCATGCTTATTAGCACTCATTATCCCAGCATAGGAAGTGACTGAGCTGGAGATGGAAAACCTCTTAAGGAAGCCAAGAGTGCCAAACAAACTGGTAGCTAACATAGAATTAGCACTGATCAGACGGATGACCGAAGCAATGGTTCGGTTCAACTTGAAGACTGCAGGCAAGGCATGGTATTTTCAGTAAGTTACTGCCTTATAGCCAGGGCTGAGGCAGAAAACATGAAATACACAGACAGCTCGGTCATTCCAGCCGAGGACTGCAGTTTCCTGCTTATTAGCACTCATTAGCCCAGCATAGGAAGTAACTGAGCTAGAGGTGGAAAGCCTCTTAAGGAAGCCAAGAGTGCCAAACAACCTGGTAGCTAATATAGAATTAGCACTGACCAGACGGATGACTGAAGCAATGGTTCGGTTCAACTTGAAGATTGCAGGCAAGGCATGGTATTTTCAGTAAGTTACTGCCTTATAGCCAGGGCTGAGGCAGAAAACATGAAATACACAGACAGCTCAGTCATTCCAGCCGAGGAGTGCAGCTTCATGTTTATTAGCACTCATTAGCCCAGCATTAGCACTCATTAGCCCAGCATAGGAAGTAACTGAGCTAGAGGTGGAAAGCCTCTTAAGGAAGCCAAGAGTGCCAAACAAACTGGTAGCTAACATAGAATTAGCACTGACCAGACGGGTGACCGAAGCAATGGTTCTGTCCAACTCGAAGATTGCAGGCAAGGCATGGTATTTTCATTAAGTTACTTACTGAACTTACTGAATAAAAACTAAAATTTCTTTACATTTTAGTTTTATCGAACTCTAGATAATAAGCATAATTTTTATAGAGAAAATTTACCAGTTTCCTCATTCCATTAGTCAATTAGTTCAAAAAATATACAGATTCAGTACTCCGTTAGCACTTGTTAACAAATGCTATTTTAACGAATGTTAACTTCTCTATTACATTGACAATATACTTTTGCTCGCTTTTTAAGTCAGTTTAAAAATTTTGATTTTTTTTTCCCGACCGAATTCTAGCTAAGTTAATTGTGTGTAATTATAAGTTCAAGCTTTACCCATAATTCAGTTTTTGTTCCTCTTTTACATTCCGGCTGTTGAAAGGGTTATTTAACTGGTTAGTGAGTCAGTAAGTTGGGTATTTCGGGATGAGACATGATATGGATTCATGTACCGGCTAAAGCATTCGAGTTATGAGAAGTTTTGACAACAGTCTCAAGGGTTTGGGACCCGATAAAAACTTTGAGATAATGGAATATTTCAGTTAATAGCTTCGAGTTATCGAGATTTGACTGTATATTGTTTGTTATCGAGTCAAAAGTATTGAGTGCATTTCACGTTTGGAAAAAAAAAAAAAAAAGAACAAATTGGGGTATGTGCATGTTCTTTTTTTATTTGGAAAGACAACATAAAATAGTTTTATACTACAGAATTTCAAACACAAGTCCCACCTCTGCTCCTTTTGTGACACTCAAAATATCAAACTGAAACTTGATTTCACACCAATTGTTACGGCGTTTCAGCAACTATTACTTCAATGACTTTAATGATTTTTAACTAAATATGTTGTTTAAATTTTAGCTCAAGAGCTGAAGTTGCGTACAGTCAGTCAATAATAGTGCATTGCATGAAACCATGAAACCTACATTACTTTTACCTATAACATAGCCATTTGTAGACTGACGCAATCAGTAAGTTTTCCAAAGAAATGCTGTTATCCAATGTACCTGCTTATGTGAAATGGTTTAATGCTTAAAATGTATTTGTTTGAAACTGTTTTATGTTGTCTTTCCCCCAACAAATGAAAAAAGAATCATTAATGTACCTTTACTTGTTCTTTTTCTTTTCAAGCCTGAAATGTATTATGGCCCATTCTGTATTTTAAAATTTTCTTTCCTACTTATTTAAAGTCTAGTTTTCAGTGCAAATGTGCTTATAATTTTTTAAAAAGTTGTTTATGTTATAATGTATGATATATATATTTTTTATTTTTAGCTTGCTCTTTGTGAACAATTTCGCGTTTGGGCCAAATGTAGACCATATGGTAAGAAACTTATTTGGACTATTTTATATTTTAAAGCTATGTAAATGTGTCTGACATGATTTTATGAAATTATCTGTTAATGTTTTTGTTCCTCTATGTGCATAGGTTTTCTTCATAGCAGTAAAGTTTCCACTATCCAAATGAAATCATGAATTTGAATTCATGTTAACAAACATGACAAAAAGCATGACATTGAAAGATGCATAGGGCACCTAGTTGCCCTGATTTTATCAACATTATCCTGATGTGTTGTGAAAGTTGTTCTGAGTCCAAAAATGTCATAATTTGGCCCTGATGATTCACTGCAGCATTTGTATTTTTTCCATTGTTTTTTGCAAGAATGTAAGAAATATTAATGTTTTTATTGTAAATAAATCTTTATGGAGCAAGAGCAAAATTTATAAAAAGTTTCAAAAAATTGCTGCATAAGGGTTGATATTGTTTAACTATCGTCCAAATGACGTTTGAGTACAATGTTATAAAACACATTAATGTCATCTTCAGAAGTATTATTTCTATTTAAATGTTGTCCTGATTTTGGATCAAAGGTATCTGGGCTCTGTACAAATTTATTTACCAAATTGTTGAGAGTAAATGATAAAGAAAATTTTAATATTTACTCTCATTTTGCTACAAGCTTTGCTGTACTCTGTTTTGCCACTGTTATTGTTTTTATTCTCACTTGTTTGATTTTGGACCAATTTCAGGCAACATTTTTCTGCGATTT
The DNA here is from genome assembly GCF_026930045.1 of Uloborus diversus. Taxonomy (NCBI): domain Eukaryota; kingdom Metazoa; phylum Arthropoda; class Arachnida; order Araneae; family Uloboridae; genus Uloborus; species Uloborus diversus. The sequence continues at coordinate 50,586 of NW_026558734.1, forward strand.
TCAATTTTTTCCCAATTTAAACGTTTCCTCCACATTTTCTGACCTTTTGCCCGATTTGATTTTGTCTTTTTTGGTATGTGTCAACTTCCTTATCCTGTCAATAGCCAGGATGATGTTAAAAAGAGATTATGAACAAAAGAAATTTATTGAGAAATTCATGGAATCAAGACATTTGGCCTTGTGATTGCCTCAAAAATGGTCACTGTTTTTCTTTTTTTTTAAATTTATCTCTTTAAATCCTGTTTTGTAACTTTGTCTCTTTTATTGACACTTTCCAGAATTAGTGTTTATTTCAGTTATTTTTTGTGTTTACAGCCTTTATGTGTTGCAAAGTTCTATCTTTTTGCCTCCTTAACTGGTGTTGAAAATTTTTCCTCCTGAGACCTCAGCATTTATCTTCAAAGTGTGAACAATCAAAATTGTGTTTTTGTTGTTACTTATACTGCTCGGGTATCCGATCCCAATTATCGATGCTACTCGATTTAAGGCAGAGAGGTACCGCTTTGTTTGAACAAGCATCAGTTTAGTTGGGAGTCCAGTTTGGCTCAGACAGCATACGATAGATGGTAGCACCATCTATCAAAATTTATAAAACAGCAAAAGCCAAACATTTCCTGGTTTAGCACCTCCAGAGGTATTGGTTCACTTGGAGGCCTTTGTGACATACAGTAAAACCTCGTTAAATCGTCACTCAAGGGACCAAAAATTTTTGACCACTTATGCGGAGTGACTACTTATGTGGAGTGGGAAATTAAGGAAGAAAAAAAAATGCGTTACAAATATTTATGAATAGCAGTAGAATTCTGTGAGAAAAACAATAGCTTATGTAAAAAATGTCTATAAATTAGTGGTAATTTTAAAAAGGGGGGAAAATACTAATGATAGTTACTTTGTTTTGTTTCCTCTTACTTATACATTACTTAATAACAACAATTTATTTTGATGTAGTCATGATACATTTAATACAATCCTTCAATGTCGACTGATGAAGTTGTTGCTTACGGAAAAGAACTATCTCTTCTAACTTAAATCAAGCTTTAAATTTTGTGTTTTTTGTTCCCTGTGAACGGATGTTAAATACCGACTAACTTTCTCCAGCTATTGGATTTTGTCTGTCTTGCTGGAAGGAGTTAGATTCATATTCTCGGCACTTGGCAGAGTCACAGCAAGAATTATGCTTTGAATGACCAGAACCGAGGATCGAGATTTCAAGGAAAATAAATATCAAACATCTTTTCAACTAAGTCCGCCACTATTTTCTAAGATCCGATAAGGAAAAGGAATTTTAGAAAACAACTTTTGAGTGACTAGTTAAACAGGTAAAATTAAATTTGGTGACCAGTAAAGGAGGGTCATTTTACATTACTGTGAATGAGATCTTGTCGGGACCAAAGAAAAACACCACTTAAACGGAGTGACCATTTAACCGGTCGACTACTTATTGAGGTTTCACTGTATTTAACACCCCCAGTCACCATTAATAAAGAAGGTGACTTGGATCAAACCCGGAAACCTCCGATCACAAGTCCAATGCCTTACGGATCAGGCCATTGTTCATGTATTTGAAGCAAAACAAAAAAAAAAAAAGTAAATAAAATAAATAATTGAATGCTCTCTATGGGATGGGAACCAATGTTACTTTGACATCACTCAACCAGAAATAAAGTTTAGATCGGGTATGATTTGAAAATATTTCCTGAAATTTGTAACATTTATATACTTTTAGTAGATTAGATCCTGAAAAACTGGTACCCCCAAGATTTGTCTTGGAATGCTTGGAATAGACTTTCTTATGTATATATATATTGAAAACGTATTAAAGAGAAAAAAATTAGAGTCGAAAAATGTATTTTTTTCTTTCAAAAATGATCATATAGTTTCTTCATGTTGTAAACCATTAATTGCTTAAGCTTGTTGTTTAAAGTGATTTTTATAATTTCAGCTCAAGATGCGTTTTGCCGACATCAAAGATGAGGCAAGAGTTGTGTCTTCTAAAGCTTTTTGTCCACTGAATTTTCGAATCACAGACAGAAATCTTAGCGGTGAGCATGTGTTTGTACTTATTCAACACTTTTAATCACACACTTCTGGCAAGATTCCTAAATAAGATTTTGAATAGCAAATGAAGCTGTATGTCAGAGATATAACACAGTGGGAACTCAACAAAGGGATTTGACATGTACTTCAGCACCAGCACAAGCTTTACTTTATAAATTTACTACTAAAGGCATTCAGTACGCCCTATAGGAAGAATTGAGTTGTTTGTAATTTATGAAAAACAGGTAATGAAAGTAGAAGAAGTAGTAAAAGTTATTCAAATAAAAAAACATTTAAGCACCAGCATGTGCAGTTTTATTTTATTTTGGGAAGCTTCTTAGAAGATATATACTATTAAACTATTTTTAATTTTCCTACAATTATAAAATACTATTATTGCATTGTTAATTTTCATTTGAATTCAATTTATTTTAAAACTTCAGTTGATAGAGCAGAAAACTGCACACTTTAGTGATTCTGTCGAATCAGGTGCCTTTGTGACAGTAGGAAGTGGAATTGTGGCACATCATGTGTACCATTACCCATACAAAGAGGTTAAATTAAGTTACAGGAAAGATAAAGCAGAGTACAGTATATTTTGAGCCTTCCATCTTATCACTATGCCATCATCTATGCAGCAACAACTTGATTTTTTCAAAGTTGAAGTCTGAAGAACAAAATTTTTGCCCATTTTTTTTTACTAGCATTTAAAACTTTGAAAATTTCAGGGACGTGTTCTGATCCCCTCCCCCCCCCCACACTGGCTACGGCCTTGAGAGTATGGAGTATTCCCTATTGGAACACCACTGAGCACCACTAAGGTGAAAGTCAGATTTATCTCAGGTAAAACACAATAGATGGAAGCACTATCTATCCACATATCCCAACTAGAATTTGAACAACCCCTGTTTCAGTACCCCCAGAGATATACATTCGGAAAGGGAATTTGGAGGACTTTGTGATCACACACATGACATATTTAATATGTCCCGGTCACTGTCCGCAATCACAGAGAATCTTTGACCAGCTGGTATCGAAGCTGGAACCCTCCACCAGAAATTATTGCTGAAGATTGATTTTTTTACTTACCACTTACTATGTATAGTCCAACCTTGATAACTCGAAGCTTGTAACTTGAATATTCCTTTTTTGTTTTCATGGGGTTCCAAACTCTTAAGACTGTTGTGGAAACTTCTCATAACTTGAACTACTAATAACTCGAAACGTTTTAGCCTGTCCCTTGGGACTTTGAGTTATTAAGAGATGACTGTATCTGATCTACAGGATGCGGCAAAAAAAATGGCAACCTCATTTTATAGTAAAATTTTATCAAACAAAGAAATTTTCACAAATATAACAGTAAATAACAATACTCAACTTTCCTCTGAGTGAATCATCGATGGACAACAGTGAGGTGTTCCTAGTTGAATTTCCTGGGGGTACTTGTGAGATATCCTGAAGTTCCTAGGCATATTCCGTTGTCTGATCGAATCGTTGTTGCTGTGGATGAGGGAAGTTCTACTAGATCCGAGGAGCCTATCGGTCGATGTGCGGTGGAACTGTTAGCTGGAATGTCAACAATATTGGTTTATGCTATTGATGCTGTGTTCAATCAGTCTTTGGTCAGTGGACATGCATATTTGGCAAAGGAAGGTGACATTTTACAATTTCTTTAATACGTTTCGTGTTCTTCAAATATTGTGTTTGTCTAACGAGTCAACTATGAAATTTCTGTAATAATTAGGGGTTTTCATCAAAATTATTTTGGATCTTTAACTAAATGTTTTATATAATGAAAACTGTGATATTTTCAGAATAAATGTTATTTATTTAAACTATTTGAGTATGTTTTATTTCTTACTGGCAGACTGCATGGCTTTTTGACGTTGGGTTCTGCATTCCTTTTATTTAGTTCAATGAACTTAAGGTAAAAACAGAAGACTAAAACCCCAACACGCTCCAATCATTGCGCAGCGGCCCCGACGCTCGAGTTGGTATCATCTTTGCAGCCGTACATGTTTGTTGTCGTCTGTGAGGTGCTGAACTTTCTTGGGCTTCTAAGCCTTTAGGTTGAGCTCCTCTTTCGGCATTCGGCGGACTGGTAGATCGCTGATGTCGGTCTCACCAGCGATTTTTTCTTATGGAAAGCTGCGGATTTCACTGCACTTGCTTCTTGATGATCTTGCGGTTGGTGGACATGTTGACGATCCGCTTTCTACCACTTCCTGGACGGGGGCAATCATGGCCAAGTTCCTTGTAATGTTTGATTGCATCAGCCACGACGTCGTTTCCAACACTGAGAAAAACAAACTATCTCACATTGACATTTTTCTTGCCGAAACAGTTCCATAATTGCAACGCCTTTGTTTGACATTCAACAAAGAACAGCATGTCAATCAATCGATAGAAACATGACAAATGACTGGCAGTGGGTTCTTGAACCGGTTCCTTTCCTTTTTTGTTACCAAAAGTATTCTAAGAATGTGCTTTTCAGACTTCAGTTTTGTAATACAGTATGAGACTTCAATTTTGGAATTCGAAAATTTCGGAGGCCTGAGACCTGAAATCTGGATTTTCTTCCTTAAATATTAAAAAATATTTTTTTCCCTTTTTTTTCAGTTTTATAAGTTCAAAATTGTAAACGTTTGACAATTACTTGTTGTAAACACAGTACATATCACAGTTGATTTTTTTTTCCCAACGTTTTATCGATGCCATATGCTATGCATAAATAAGAGTTTTGCTGTAATTGTGCAGCATTCTTTTAACATCCACTTTCGATCAATGATAATTCTTTTTTTCTTCTCTTAAGTATACAATAAAAAGCCAATTGAACAAAATACACAATTATTTTTAGTAAAAATATGATTTATTAATTGTATTGATCGGTACATTGCATACTAATGAAATGCAACATCCACAGAATATAAGCCGCTGCAAATTATCTCTGGCTTTTGTTTTAGCATAGTGAAATTTAAAAAGTAAAAGAGATTTGTCTCGAACATTAATGAAACCAAGATAGTGAGCTTTTCTGATTTTTTGAGTCAGAATCCAAAATTCCAAAATGTGGAGCGATCATGGTACTGTAGTTCCAGGGGATTGTTTCAAAACTCCACCCCATAACATCTCCCCCGAATGTTATCAAAAATTTCATTTTTTGGAACTTAAGTTTTGGAATATTACCAGAAGAAAGTCCCTTAACTCCATCACTTCCCCTAGCACTACCTGAGATGATCTACAAATGAATTAAAATTTACAACTCAAATTGTGCAAGATGTTGGGAGGGGATGCCCTCCATCCTCACTTCCTCCTCACATCACCAAAGAGCGTCAAATAATGGCTTTTTGAAACTTCAATATTGAAGTTTCCGGGAGGGAGTTTCGAAAACCATTCTTTCTCCTAATGATATGAAAGAGAACCTACACTTGCGTTTATAAGAATAGGGTAGTTTTCGATTTTTCAATTTTATTTTTATATGATAGAGCAACATGTATGAACATCATAGGTGAAAAAAATTTTGCGATACGGTAAGTAGTTTTTTTTAAAAATTAATTTTAAAAGTTCAAGCACTTGTGACATCAAATGGAATAGGAAGTGACGTCATGCGCTCTTCCGATAGGGGAGAAGCCGAAGGTCATGCATTCGACTTCGAAGACGAAACGTAAAAGGCTTATCTCCTCGCATTTAACTCCTCGTGTTTCTGGAACATTAAACCTCTCATCCTCTCAAAAATATTCGAATATCATCATTGATGTTACATGAGGAAGATTACTTAGATTGTGCTTTAACAAATCCGGTCTCCATAGTGTGCTCAAAAGGATTATTGAATTTCTAAAAAAATATAAATATCAGCGCGCTCAAAATGTCCCTAGCGAAAACAAGGGATCTTCGACGGAAGGCTGCCCATTAGTGCCCTGGGACGTAAGCTCGTGACGTTTCAGAAAAGCGCACGTTTGCGCGTGGATTTTTAAAAATTCATTAAAAATCAATCAGGGTGTTTTAAAATTCGGCGATGGTGAATTTTTTAGTTTTGAGGGTCAATTAACAATATCCAATAGCCAAAATATGAACATTTAATAGGTTGCAACTTCCTTATTCTAAACATTGCTGGTGCAGAGTCTCTCAAGGGAAGGGTGATCCCCCTCCCCATCGCCCCTACCTTGTATCGGCCCTTGGGGTATGTACCTATTGATGCCCTTTAACATATTGTTTTACTTCTTGAATGCATGCAGTTCTGAAAAATATTTTGTAACTTTTTCTTTTATTCCATGTGTGCATTAATGCACAGTGATTAATTTCAGATTCTTTCTTTTAGATATTGGCACTATAATGAATGTAAGAGAAATAACACCTTTAAAGGGCTCAGTTTCATGGACTGGAAAACCGGTTTCATATTTCTTGCATACTATAGATCGTACAAAGGTATAACCAATGTGTTTATTTAATTTTTCATTTTTTAATTTTTGCTCCCTGCTTGACTTCTTGCTACTAAGTAGAATTTAGCCTCATTTGTAGTAGGGGAATATGAGGCAAACTGAAGTAACAGGGCAAAATAAAATGCAAAAATGTGCATTCTGTTTTCAGTGCCATCTAGCTGATAATATTTTATTATTACATTTAGTCTATTCGAGTCAGGAAAAAGTTACCTATGAAGATCAAAACATATTACAATACAAGAAATTTTCAAAAATTTATACTCATATTGAAATATTTTGTTGTAAGTCAACTATTATTTTTGGTCTTATAAGATAAGTTTTTTTTTTTAATTTTAAACATTGAGACCTACTGCTATTCACAGGGGTGGAAAATCTGCACCAAACTGCGCCAATTCTCAAAATCTAATACAACCTGATACAAAACGGCCAAATTCGCGATTTTTGTGCCTAACTGCGCTAAAAGTGCGATATTATTATCCAAAAACATTCACTACAAGGAAAAGGCAGCTGTTGCATTCATTTTTTGTCATTGAAAGCTGAGAAGAGCATATAAGTAAAAGAGGGGGTAAATAATTGCTTATACTCGCCGAAAATTGCGTGCTGTGCTTTAAGTTTCAATCCTTTTGCATCTTGTAAATTTTTCATCATTTTTGAAAAATGGAAGTTAATTTCACCTATGTTACTTTAAACTGGCTTATTTTATTTCATATTTTATAATTATTTCAGGTTTTGAATAAAATTAAAATGTAGGGGAATGTGGAGAAAAGTGAAACAACGGAATAGCGGTCAAAGTAATGGGGAATTATTTACTCTGCACCTATCTAGTAATATTTTAACTATGTAGTAACGAATGTAGTCTACTCTAGTCAAGAAAAAATTACCTCTAACAATCAAAGAATATGATAATACAAGTTATTTTCAAAAATTGATACTCATTTTGAAAAATTTTATTTTGAGTCATAAATTGGTTTTGTCATTATCAAATGATAAAGTTCTTGCTGTTACTATTTACTATTACTATTTTAAGTACTAATTTAGACATACTAATATTTGATGCTGAATTTATTTGCTTAATATTATGCTTATTTCTATTTTAAATGCTTTGTACAGTTAGTCAAGTGCATGCAGGGCAAAGCAGATGTGCAAATAAATAGTTTGTTTCATTTACTTATACAATCCTTTATAAAATCACTTACGCATTCATTCATTAATTATTTCCTTTAACATCCTTCATTTAATAATTCTTTATTTATTCATTCACTAGTTGCCTTGCCCGACTTTGCACGGTCTACCTCAAAAATAAAAGTTTTGTCAAGTGATGCATGTTCAACAATCAGGCTTCAATTAGAGAAAAAAAATCTGTAAAATTTCCCGTTAAAATAATCATTCTGTAAGAAGTAAAACGTCAAATCAAGAACTCCCGACCTACGCCTAACTAATGCAACCTTACATAAATACGACTTAAATCCTTAAATAAGAAAAAAGATAAATCTCCAAACAATAACCAAAAGAGGAAATTTTTACCTCAAAACCTAACAAAATTTTATTTTGTCGCAGTCGAGAAAAAAAAGTGGCAACCTTCTGAAACTTTATTTATGCCAATTTAAAATGAGATCGCGCAAACGATAATTTTCCGATATGAAAATAGAGTTCCATTAGGCTTAGCAGTGCTTTTTAGTTTTTTCCCCGGTCATTTGACAGCCTTTTTTTTGGAATTCAAAGGACATGAGTAAACTCTGTGAGTGTTTTCAGCACACTTTTAAATGGCTCCAAAATCAAAGAAATCGGATAATTATTTGGGGTAGAAAGAGCCCTTTAATGCCATTTTTGGATCCTAAAATTAAAATTTGCACAGTTTGGTGCTTTTTTGCCGTTTGAACCCCCCCCCCCCCCTACTTTCCTTCTTGGGTGCCCAAGTACCTCCCTGCCAAATTTGCTAGCGATCCGATGAAAACTGGATTTGTATAGGGAACATACACACAAAAACATACATATAAATATATTCTTTGTTTTATTTATATGGACTAGCTACATTGCCCGACTTTGCACGGTCTACCTCGAAAATAAAAATTACGTCAAGTGACGCATGTTCAACAATCAGGCCTTAATTAGAGGAAAAAAATACTACAAAATTCCCCCTCAAAATAATCATTCTTAAAGAAAGAAAAAAACGACAAATAAAAAATTCCCGAATAAATTAAACGCAAGCTACTAAAATCCTTTAAAAAAGAGATAAATCGCCAAATAATAATCAAAAGGGAAAATTTTTACCTCAAAACAAAAATAAAATTTTATTTAGTCACTGCCTAGAAAAAAATGTGGCAACCTTCTGAATGCAAATTTAAAATGAGATCGCGCAAACAATAATTTTCTGATATGAAAACCGAGTTCTACTGGGCTTAAAAGTGATTTTTAATTTTTCCCCGGTGATTTTACACCTTCTTTTTTTTAGAATTCGAAGGAAATGAGTGAGCACAATGGGTGTTTTTCACGGGTTTTCGAATGGCGCCAAAATCAAAGAAATCGGATAATTATTTGGGGTAGAAAGAGCCATTTTCAGGCTTTAAAATTAAAATTCAAACTGTTTGGTCAAAAAAACCCCTACATTCCTTCTCAGGTACAAAAGTACCTCCCTGCCAAATTTGGTCCAGATCCGACGAAAACTGGATTTGTATCGGGAACATATATATACACACATATATATGGGCATATATGTACACACATATATACATGCAGGTAGTTATCAAAATAATGGAAACACCTGTTAAAAAGTGACTTTTTTGAATGCTCATCCTGCGTAATAAAGAATAAAGTTAGACATCTGGTTTTTTCATAATTAGCATTATATATATATACTGGTAGTATATGGTGACTTAATTGAACATCTGGAAGTCATGGATTTTTTTCAAGCGCGTGAAATGTCGGACCTCTCAAATTTAAAAAAAGGGCCAAACTGTTGGAACGTGTCTAGTTGAGCAAGTGTAACTGAAACATCTCCACTTTTTGACATTTATAGAGGTACAGTGTCTAAAGTCATGACAGCGTACACAGAGCGCAATGAGGCAAGCTCAGCAAAGCAAAATAGTGGGCCGAAGGAGAAGCTCAGTGAAAGCGACGGACGGATATTGAAGCGGATTGTAAGGTCTAAAAACTGACCAACAGCAGCAAAAGTGACCACAGAACTCAATCAATATCTGGATTCACCAATGTGAGTGATTACAGTCAGAAGACACCATTATAAACAGAACATTTACGGCGGAGTAGCAATTCCCAAAACACTCGTCATGATGTTAATGATAAACGTCGTCTACAGTGGTGCCCTACTCACAAACCCTGGTCAATTGATGAGTGGAAGATTGTATTATAGTCTGACGAATCGTTTTTAACACTTTTCCCTACTACAGGATGGGTACATATTTGGAGGACACCAGCACAAGCGTATGATCATGTTTCTCTCCTTCCAACTGTCAATCATGGAGGAGGATCTGTCATAATCTGGGCAGCCTTGTCAGAGTTTTTCGCTAGACCAGTTGTAAGCCTGAAAGAAAGGATCACTGGAGACAAGTATAGAGGTAGTTAAGCTGACCAGCTCCATACTACGATGCAAACTTTGTTTCCTGAAAGAGGTGGAATTTTCCAATAATGCACCTATCCATGCAGCAGGACTTGTCAAATCATGGTTTGATGAACACGGGGATGCAGTTGAACATGTGCCTTGGGCAGCACTGTCACCTGACCTAAATTTAAATGAACCGTTTTGGTCTATTTTAGAGCAATTGATATGGTATCGATATCCTCCACCAGTAACTTGCCCAAAACTTTCACACTATCTCCATGAAGAATGGTATCAATTTCTCGGCGAATCCAAGCTGTATTGCATGTGGAAGGTGGTCCTACACCATACTAATAAAGAATTCCTTATAAATCTCAAGTGTTTCCATTATTGTGATAACTACCTGTACATATTCTTTGTTTTATTCATATAGATTTACTTATTTTTTTATTAATGCACATTTTTATTCTTTCGTTTATTTTTCTCATATATTAACTAAGTTATTTATTCTTTCATTGTTTCATTTCCTCTTCATTAAATCATTAATTATACTCTTTAATTTTACTCATTTATTTGATCAATAATATCTTTAACAATCAAATAAAAAATATTTCATGAGAAGAAAAATATTATTCTTCACTTTTTCCCTCAAAAAAAGAAAAAAGTGAAAAATTTCCATTTTTTTTTAAAGGTACAAAGTTAGTGCCAAAAATAAAAATAATGTTTCAATGCAGGTTTTATTTTCAGATGCATTGTTCTTTCTTTATGTAACATAATTTTCAGCACATATTTCCAATTTGTTCATTTGGAAGGGAAAAAAAAAATCTCTCAACTATATTTCACTTTGCCCCCCCCCCCCCCCACTTCCCTACTTATAATCTAATAATATATGTAGAAAAAGTGTCTTAAGTGTTCATGTTGTTTCATAGAGTTAAAAGTAATGTGTTAATTTATTGCCTGAAAATAATCAGTGAACTCTCTTTGTATATAAATGTTGATAAATTATTTCTTCAGTAATTGTTAATTAAAATTTTGAAACATTTTCTGCTTTTTTTTAAGGATTTTAAAAATCTTCAAAGATATAAGTACTGAAAAAATCTTTAAAGCTTGATCAATTCCAAAAAAAAAAAAAACCAAAGTGAAAAAGAATCTCCTCCCCCTTACCCTCTTTTTTTTTTTTTTTTTTTTTTGAAATCACTAGGCCCTGCTTTTTAAATGTGTTTTATGAAGGTTTTTTTTCTTTCTCTCTTTAGCTTTGCATGTAGTAAATATACAAAAGGCATTTTAAAATTGAAATCCTTAAGTTCTTGTTTGTCTCATGTAATGCTATAATTAAATATAGGATAAATGTTTGTAACAACTGCTAAGGAACAACTCTGGTTGTTTGCCAAAAGTTGATGTGTCAAATTTGTCTTCTTTTCAAGAGAGTAAAAACAAAGCATGATATGTAGAGTTATCTAATTTTGGTGCAGAATTACATGCAAGTTTTATTATATTTGGTAATTCATATTTTTCCTGCTTAACAAATTCTGGCATAAAAAAAAAACCCTCTAAAAACATATCACAATTAGTAAAGTAGAACCTGGTCAAATTTGACTTATCAACTTTTTGCAAATAAGCACAGACCAGAATTAAGATTCTAGTTAGGTATGTATTTTGATTTATTGTACATTTACTAAAAGTAGTTTTTGCACAATTATTTTAAGTTACAATATTGCTACCAAATTGGGTTTTTAAACTTAATTATGTACTTTTTTGGTGCAAATGTTTTGTATTTGCTTCAAACTGTAGTGACAGTGTACAAAATTAAAGATTTGGTTAAGAAACCGTGAATTCATCTGATAAAAAACTGATCATTCTGATACAAACTGTTTTTTCTGATACAAAACTGTTCATTCTGATACAAAGTGGGCATTTTTGCCGATACAAAGCTGATACAAAAATGAATTTTTGGTTTTCCACCCCTGTATTCAGTGCAGTATTTGTTTAGAATTTAGCTTATTTTATTTTAATTGTTTTTTGCAGTCTTTTATTAAAACACTAATATATTCTATTATTAGTTGATTCTTTTACATTCTTTCATTTATTTCACTTATTTTCTTCTTTATTTTCTCTTTTATTCACTCATTTATTTTTCTCATAGAGTAATTTCTTTAGTCATTCTTTCTTTTATTTACACCTTTATTTAATCAAAAATATTTTCAATGATCAAAAAGTAAGTATTTCATTAGAAAAATATTTTATTGTTTACTTGCCCCTGGAAAAAAAAGTGAACACCCCCCCCCCTGATTTTTTTTGAAGGTACAGTTTTACTGCCAAAAAATAAATAAATAATAATAATTGTTCAATGCAAGTTTTACTATAAATACTGTATGTACCATAATTATCGGAACAAATTTCTAATGTGTTCATTTTGAAAAAGTTAAGTTATCTTAAATATTTCACTTTGCCCCACATTTTCCTATATTTGTATTTTAGTTATTGATCCTGTGTTTGTCATTATTCTTACAAAGTTCTTATTGACTCAATTGTTCCCTACAAAAAATTAAAATTTTGATGACAATATGCTATTTACCAGTAGTAAAATTAAATGAATTATGTTTGAGTAGAGGAATTTTTATATAAATTTGTAGTTATTTACTAATTTGTTAAATATAACTCTTTATGTGAAGACCGATCATTCTTTGCTGTAAGTAAGATTTTGTTAGCAAACATAAAAAAAGAAAAAATGAATAAATAATTTTAAAAACGTATCATACAATTTTTAGCGTGAATAATTAAAACTTTTTTTTTTTAAAGTGGGGAAGCATAATAGGGTTCAGAATCTTTAAAATGCAAGAAGTCTTGTGTTATTTAGATAAGGTAGTGTAGATAATTTCAGAGACCAATTAACTTACTTTGTAAATGTACCTATAGTTGAAAGCTGCAAGACTAATTAACTAATAAGTAGGGAAAGAAGGGGTGTAATGAAACATTACTTCTTAAAGCATTAAAGGTAATCAGTTTCGATGTATGTTTCACAACTGTAGTAAAACCATCTTTGTTCATTAAGTATGCTAAAAAAGTGATGAATGTAAAATGTTAAAGAATATGGATTCAAGCCGAAACAAGAATAAAACTTGATAAATTAACACATGCGATGTATACAATATATCTATACATTTAAAGGAGACATTTCTTTCTTTCTTGGTTGGTTGATATATACGTTTTTGCCTGATGGCCAGGAGGCCCCTTAGCACCTACAGCCCGGGAACTTTGCCCAAATTTGGAGAAACCCTTTTTCTAAATTTTGATTTTTTTTAAACTAATTTTTTAAGCTAAAATTTCACTTTTCACCTAATTTGAGGATGAAAAAACCTTCTACCCCATAATATTATTTGTTGATGGGAAAGGTTCTTTTTTCTGAACAAGGAAAAGTTTGTTCCATTTCTCTCAATTAATTAGAACAGGAAATATAAGCGCTTCTAATATAGCCAACTTTCAAGGCAAAATCAGTTCAAAATTACTATGCAAAATGTGCAGAAATTTCATTCAGCCAGGTTGGGTTGGCGATCGCTTTTCATTTTGCTCATTGCACATCTTAACTCAGTAAATTATACGATTTTTTATTTTCTTTTTTTTTCTGACCATGAATTTGAAAATGATTTTCGATCGACCCGCAGGATTTTCTTTTACCTGTTATCTCAAACGATAGCATTTGATTTGCTTTTTCATTTTGCTGTATTTGCAATGCGAATTTTAATTTAAAACTTTTCTTCTTGTAAAATTCCTGTTGGAATTGAATTGGTTTGATCACATTTGTTCAGTTTTTTTTAAATAAAATTTCTTGATGAAATTTCTCTGCCAATTCAAAGTTAGTTCGGCACGTTTGCTAGGATCGAAATTGCAATTGATATATAAGTGACTGTCTTTAATTAATAGCATCTGCTGCTGTGTTGTTTACATTCAAAAAACATGGTGAATAATCAAGAAGTACAGGGGATGACGTTCCTCTCAGAAAGAGTTGATATATAATTCAACTTTGACTTGAAGTTTAAGTATCAGTTGGCCCCATTATTCAAATAATTGAAACCAGCCATGTGAAATGTATAAATAAGTGGTTTTAAATCAAATTATTTTAAAGTTTATGGAGTGAAATATGAAATAAAATAAAATAAAACATGACCGTTGAAGCTTAAATTTGCCTCGAGGTGATGCTAAATACTGGAATATTCATAAGATTATTTTCAAAATGCAAATGATACTTTTGTCCATTTTGTTAGAACAAGAGAAAAAAAAATCACATGCTAGATTTTGTTTTATCTTTTAGCTCATTTTTACTTTTTCCCCAACATATTTATGATTTATTTTAATGTCACTTTCAATCAACTTTTTGATCTGAAAAAGATGAATAATTACTTCTGTGGCAAAATTTTACTCCAGTTTCAAAATACAAATTGAGGATCTGTTGATTGAGAAAGACTGGATGAGTTTTTGGTTCTAGTATTTTTTCAAGAAAATTACTTATTTTTGTGAAAATGTTTTAAACCATGCTGAAATACAAAAATATAAAATCCTATGGTATGAAATCGTATGTGTATTAATTTTGCTTAACCCATTAGCTCCTGTCTTGATCTTATGAACAAAGCAACCAGGTACAGAGAAAATGCCAATAGGAGGTCGTCTACATTGAAAACGTTTTGAGTGCATTTCGTTTTTATTATTACCAGTTAGTCGTAGTTTGTTAGTTCAAAATGTTTTAAAATGATTTACTAAAATCTTTAAAACACCTAAAATAGTATTTTGAAACTTCAGGATATACACCTATGATAATAAAAAAAAAAGAAAACTAAGGCATCCCGTTTTTTGATTTTTAATTCTAAAAGAATCTTTAATTTAGATGAAATCAAATTCATTTAAACTATCCATATGAAATCAAACTTGAAAAATAAAAAGATACCATGTAAAAATATTTAAAAACTTTTGTATAAAAGCAGACCTCAAACTTATGTCAATGTTGAATAAGCATTAAAACATTAATACTGTTTTTAAAATTAATTATTAATATTATAGATGGTTTGATCTGGAAAGATTTCATGAAAATATTCGTTGCTATAATTTAGAAATTGCAAGGCACCTCAATCAAATTTATTAAATTGCCATTAATTAAATTAATTCCACGTTTTTAAAAATCAAGAAAGACAATACCCCCCTCCCTTTTTTTTCTTTTTGAATGCAGATTACTTCATTTTCTTGGATTTTTTTAAATCTTTAGTGGCCCTAAATTTGAACAGGAAAAATTATTTTCCATTTATAACCATTGACCATCAGTTAACATTCATAAGTTAACTTCTTATGCTAAAAACTTCCTATGCAAAGCGGATATCATTGGGTTTAGTCTAACACAGATAAACAACCACTGCCGAGATAAATCTGTTTCAGACAAAGCTGCCTGCAAGAGAGTGTGATTGTCTGTGTCGATTATGCCGTGTCACAATTTTTCTGCCATGGGGGGTCATGTAATTTAACAGAGTTTTAAGTGGATCCATTTAGACCTCATGTCCTTGAAATTGTGTTTTTGTCCATTTACAGCACAGCTTTTAAAGTAACTGGAGGGTTCAGATGTTGTAATATTTAAGTGTTCAAGAAACAATGCACGGATGACAAGAGAAGAATTTCTGTTTAACTTCAATGATCCAACAAAAAAGCTTAGTGAAGAAGCTTTGAGCCACTATACAGTCATCGTAAAATATTTTCATCCGTAGGCAACCTCATGATGAC
Source organism: Uloborus diversus (assembly GCF_026930045.1). Taxonomy (NCBI): domain Eukaryota; kingdom Metazoa; phylum Arthropoda; class Arachnida; order Araneae; family Uloboridae; genus Uloborus; species Uloborus diversus. The sequence goes on from NW_026558734.1 coordinate 66,372, forward strand.
TACTTTAATACTGTAGTTATGTAATGTCTTTCTTGTGGTTATCTGTGGTTTGCTACTATATTGCCGCAAAAGTAACGCAGAGCAGCTTTGCTGCTTCTTCGGTCTCGGTACTGAAGAATGATAGCTAATGCTAAGAGATGGAAGAAACAAAAACATTGACCATCTCAAGATGTACGGCGTTTTCACGTCAGGAAGAAAATGCTATTTGAAATTCAGTCAGATTTTAGGACCTGCAGATTATAGGCCGCCCGCAGATAATATGCAGGAAAATATGGTAAGTCAAATCGGGTTGTAACCGGAATCGACTGTAGTACTATTCGATTATCAGGGGAAGTTATTCGATTAAGCGGGGATCTTAAACGTTGTGACCTATGTAGAAATATTCGGTTCCGGGAGGTTTTATTTGTATATGCGGGGTATTCGTTTATATATCACCCGGTTAAGCGGGGCTGACTGTAAATATTAAAATATTTATTTGGCCCACTGGTACTCAATAAAAGCTGAAACATCAGCATCAAATCATACCAAACACTTGCAGAATTGTATCTAGTGTATGTTACGCTTAGAGACAGTTTTTTCCTTCCTTTTAGCATCTCTTAGTCTTCTGAAGTATTCATGAAATGAATGAACATTTCTTTCTTTGCTTACGTGTTTCATTATGCTGCCTCTAATTAAATTCATAATTTTTTTTTCAGCTGGAACATTATTTTCAGAGGATAAAAAATCCTAGAATTAAGGTAAGTACTATAAAATTGATTTCAGTAATAAATGAGTTTTTATTTAAATTCATTAGCTGAGTCTTTGCTTTTGGTTATTGCTATGTAATTTACTTTTAAAGCATGGTTGCAACATGTTTTTAAGTGGACTGTAGCGACTTTAAATGTTGCTGTCTGAAATATGCTTATTGTGATACTTAAGCATACTCATGAGCAGTACAAATATCCTGATCAATTTTGTTCTATCTGTGCATGATTTAGCTATCAATTTAATGAATTTCTCAATTGAAGGGTTTGCAGAAATAAAGAGTTAACTGCATTTCTTTATTGTTGGGAAATCTCCATGTTGCCTCAAGCGCATGAAGCAGCTAACTCTTCTAGCAAATAACTTCAGAATTATCAAACGGAGATAACTCATTGTTGAACCAAATGATTTTGAGAACTCAACCGGAGATAACTCCTTGTTGATCCAAACGACCAAAATATGGAGTTGACTCTTTGCTGCTGTAAACCCTTCAATTTAACAAATTGTTTTTCTGTAACTCGTTGACATTCGTATGATTAATAACACTGGTTAAAAATAGTATAATTTCCGTCAAAATTTTTCCTAACACTCAACTGATTAAAAGTTGCTTTTTTTTTTTTTTAAATATTTTCAAAACTTGTTTGAGCTATCAAGATCATGGATGCAAGTTTAGTGATGTGTTCAAGATGGAAAATAGTTTGAGTCTCTCCCCCCCTCCCCCTGACATGCATGAGTGCTTAACGAAAATTCTACCATAAAAAGGTTTTTGTTTTTAACTATGCCAGTTTTGGAATTTGTGCTTCATTTGAATTTTAAGCTTTTGAGTTTCATATTAATATGAACCTAGTTTTAAGTGCAGTATTTGAGCCTTTTTTTTTGTGTCTCTTCGGCACTTTTTCATGTCTTAGTTCCGAAAGAGTAAATATAGACAACTGCCAATAATCAGAAGGGAGGTTCTGGTTGATCTCCTATGGAATTTTCTTGAAATTATAAAGTCCTAAAAACCCAATAAAGCCATTTTGGTAGTGTTCAGGGAAAGGATGGGGTTCAGGGACTCTCTTACAGCATTTTTTTTCAAGTGGGAGTTCCAAAATTGCAATATTAGGCGATCTTCAAAAACAATAAAAAGAGAGGGGTTAGGGGCTTTTTTGAAATTTAAACTTTAAAAACGAAATATTTTACCATCTTTCATGATGTTTATACGTGTTTTTGAATGCATTATCGAAAAGATGGAGTTCAGGAACTGTCCTTTAGCTATCATTTCGAAATTGAAGGGCCAAAAATGCAATTTTCGACTATATTGGATGATGTTAGGGGTAAAAGGCTCTCCGCCATTAGTGTTTTGCTTTTCGTTAATAATTAACAGGAATAAAATGAATCTTTGACATAAAATTTTCATATTTGTAGCATAAATCAGTTCTGATTGGAACAGTCCACCTAAGATAGCACGAACAAACATGAAAAGGAGAAATAGTGGGTGACGGGCATGGGCAACTTACGAACTATGACACCTTCCCCTCACTTTATCTTCATTTGAAAAAGTATTCTTTTATAAGATTGCATGTGGTGAAATAAGCAATAAAACTGCTTCAATGAAGCAGATATGTTACTGAGGTGCTTTTTCTAATATTCATTACCAATTTAGAAAAACAAAACAATAGGGTTACTGAATCCTGGTGGAAATTTATACAATTACAAATGTGTTGTAAATTATATAAGCCATTGATACTCAACCTGCGGGTCGCATTCCATCCACCTTTCAATTGTGAGTGACCTGGAACATGGTACCTCAATTTTTAAGTTACGAAAATTAAGTGCTAGAAAGCCAGGTATAGCATTGCAGAAGGTATGAGAGCAATTTCTCTTTTCCTTTTACCACTCCCTAACAATGGTCGATGTTCTGGAGCATATTATGGAGTATCGCCAAAGAGACAATACAATAGTATCTGTAGCCGGTGAGTGAATATTAATACTAAAGGCACCTCGTAAATTTGTATCAGCAGCATGTAAAATTATTTTTGTGTCAGCTACCTCGTGTGAGTTTCGTAAGTGCTTAACTGAAATATGAGTTGCTGCACTAACTTGCTTCAAATATTCATGCTCTTGAACTTTTCACCTCTCTAGCTCCTAAGAAGAATGTTAATATAATGCTTTCTTCCCCTCCAACTAAAATAATGGTTATGAAACTCAAAAACTGGAAAAATGGGGGGGGGCACCATTTTCCAACAGTGGGGGATGATGGGGGGAAGGATGGTCGTATTTGGACACAGGAGGTAATTTTACCTAAGAATCAGCGAGAATGCTTCGGAAACATTTGTAAGGATTTTTTTTCCCACACTGTGTTATTGAAAATTAAATTATGTAAACCTGGTCTAATGTGTATTGAAAACTGTTATTACAAAATATTTATGAGTATGTAAGTTTGACTCCTAATTATATAATGTTTTTAGGATGAAGATCTTCCTCTTAATCGAGCTAAACGCTTGAAGAATGGAATTTCAAACCCCTGTATTTTGGATTCTTCGTCTAATGACTCCAAAGAAGAAAGTTCACTCTCTGGACCTACTACCCGAAAGGCTTGGTCGGATTGGTGTAGCAACAAAATAAAAGTTAGCTCTGTAACAAATAGTGGTCAAGATAGTAATGAAGAGAATGGTATGATAATGTTTTTGATTAACTAAATGCATGAAATATGAATTGGTGTTTTTAGTTGATTGAAAAAAAAAAAAAAAAAAAACTTTTTCAGAAGTAGCTGGTAGTAAGAAGAATTTAATTAAATAAAGGATACAATTTGCGTAAAATCAAAATTTGCTCCCTCCTTCTTTAGAATACAGAATTTTTAAAACGTGCATTACAATTCAAACGAAATAAAAATCTCCCTCCTCCTCTTAAGAAAAATAATTTACATAGTTAAAAATATAATAGAAAAGAATGATCACTCGAGATAGGTTTACCAGCTTTTAATTTAGAAGCATTTAGTGGTCCCCATTCTGCAATAGATATTGAAATTCTCATTTTTACTGGTTTCTATAAATGTTAAAGAGGCAAACAAATAAAATTTTCATTTAATTAATAATGTTTACATAGAGATTGAAGGGGAGGGGGGAGACCAAACACAAACCATATACTTCTGGTTATAGTATTTTTTTCCTTATCTTTTGAGTGAAGATTTAAAATGAGAAAAATTTAGAAAAATGCTGAATGGTATATAGATTTTAAAACGTTAGAAATCAACTTCAGTAGGTCAGTGTTTCAATTAAAACAGTGATGATTTCAAAATAAACTTCTAAGCACAGAATCTTTATTTTTTCCCTATGTAAGTTTTTGATTCAAACAGTATTTGATTCAAAATTAGTAATTTTTTAGTAGTAATATACAAATACAAAAGTGACGACCAGCAACAGGCTCTGGGCCCAGCTAGACTGGTCCTAGTCAATTTTCAATCCCCAGTGAAGATCAATGGCCCTCTTAAAACTGTCTACTCCTTTGCTCATTACCACCTCTTCCGGTAAGCTGTTCCAAGGTTCCACTACCCTGCTAAAATAATAATTTTTCCTAATATCCATGTTAGCCTGAGATTTAAATAGCTTAAAACAATGACCCCTTGTCCTGTTTTCAGTGCTAGACTTCAACCCCGCAACATCTTTCATTTTAATAAATTTAAACAGCTGAATCATGTCCTCTCGGTCTCTTCTTTGCTCAAGACTGTACATTTTTAGCCTTCTAAGCCTGGAATCATAATCTAAGTGGGAAAGTCCACTTATTAGCCTTGTAGCCCGCCTTTGAACCCTTTCCAATACATTAATGTCTTTCTTAAGATAAGGAGACCAAAACTGAACAGCATACTCCAAATGGGGTCTTACCAAACTTCTATATAAGGGCAGAAGAACTTCTTTAGATTTGTTTGAAATAGATCTATTGATAAACCCAAGCATCTTATTGGCTTTGTTGCTAGCAATGCTGCACTGTTGGCTAAACTTTAAATCCTGACTTATTAAGACCCCCAGATCAGTAACTTTGTCTGCCTGACTAATGACTGAACCTTGCAAATAATAACTTGTACACTTATTTCCATGCCCTAAATGTTGCACTTGACATTTCCCAACATTAACAGCCATACCCCATTTATCAGCCCACTCTGTAATATGATCTAGATCCTCTTGCAGCTGATTTGCTTGTTCTTCATTTTTTACAGTCCCCATAGCTTTGACATCATCAGCAAAACAAATCATGTTCCCAGAAATATTTTTGTGAACATCTTTCATAAAGACAATGAACAAAACAGGCCCTAACACTGATCCTTGAGGAACCCCGCATAAGACCTCACTCCAATTAGAATAATTTCCCCTTACAACTACCCTTTGTTTCCTTCCGGTCCGCCAGTTTTTTACCCAAATGAAAGTTTTCCCTCCTATTCTTATATCTGAAATTGTTCCCAATTTTCTTTTGCAAGAGTCCCATTTTGTAATTTTTGTTTTAAAAAATAATCGAATTTTGTCCAATTTAGTTAGAAGAAAAATGTTTATTTGCAATAAAAAAAAAAAAAAACCTAAAATTTTAAGTAAATCTTAATGTTCTTACAAAATAATGTATCAAGGATGAAACTTCCTGCGGGCTATGCCAGAACTCCAAACTTCTTTAGTTAACGAATTCCAAATTACCCGTTATAAAAAGTTAAATTATTTAATATAATTCGTGTACATACAGTCAAAATAGAGATTATAAAAGATATAATTCAATACTTTGAATAATGTAGCATAGAATGTATTATTAATAGTTAATTCTTCTTCAGTAGCTATTTAGAACGTTTCTTTTTTTGAAAAAGTACTAGGAAAATATTTTTCTTCAAGTTGCTGGATATTAACAACCATCAAAAATTCAATTTTAGAAGGGAAAGAAAAGAAAGTTTTTCTTGACACCTTTTTGACTTTAGCCCTGTTCTACCTGCGTGCATTTTTTAATGCTTTGGGACAATTAACAGAAATTGTAATTGCAAATAGGAATTGTTCACAAAAATCATGATTCCAAAACAAAACCGTTTCTTCTGCAAGTAGGAAAATTGTAGGTTTCCAATTTTAACCGTGTTCATTTATCTATAATACATGCGTCTTTAAATTGGGGCCTGTTTTGTTCATTGTCTTTATGAACGTTATTCACAAAAATATTTCTGGGAACATGAACTGTTTTGCTGATGATGTCAAAGTTATGGGGACTGTAGAAAATGAAGAACAAGCAAATCAGCTGCAAGAGGATCTAGATCATATTACGGAGTGGGCTGATAAAAAATGTATTTCACTTTTAAATATTTGGAGGATCATTTTGGTGTTGAATTAAAAAATTGCCAAATGTTCAGCTATAATATAATTTATGAGATTCATATAAAGAACAAGTGAGTATCAAAAGGCAGATCAGACAACTTATTCTCAATCGTCTTCAACTACTGTCTCATCTGCATCTTCTATTGAAGAGCCTTCATATGTAATTTTCTATGATATGTAACTGTCTATGACTTTCTATGATTTTAAGGCAGGATTAGATCAAAACGAATGAGTTCAAAGTATGCAATCAACTTTTGGTAATGCATGTCCATCTTATGCGATTGTATTCAGATGGTTTGAAGAATTTTTCTAAATTCCCAATCCAAATAACTTTATGCTGGAAATGTCTAAGTCTTTTATGGTTTTCTTTATGTTTTTTCTCTTGTAAGATCGTATTTTTGCTACAAAAATCATTTTTTAATGATTTTTTTAGCAATAAAAAGTATTTAAATTTGTTTAAATGCAAAATTATGGGAGAAAATAATTTTTTTTTTTTTGCATTGTTCCAATATTTCAAAAAATTCAAAAACATCTTGAGTGTCAAAATATATAAGACATTTTCTGACAAAATTTAGGGAGTGACACTCTCCAGAAAAGCATTGTAAAAATCATATTTAAGTTCTATTTCCATCGCCAAAAATCGGCTTTTCATTTAAAAATTATGTCAATATTTTTTCATGTATTTTATTCCTAAGAATAAGGGAAAACAATCACCGTTCAATAATTTTAAATTTAGAATGAAAAAAAACTAAATAAAAAAAGATTATTTTGAAAAACTTGAAGGTTATTTGAGATAAAGAGCTGAAAATTTGGCTATTTTTTTAATTTTTTTTTTTTTAAAATTCAACACCAAAATGATCCTCCGAGTGCGAGTCGAAAAAGTTCCAACGGCAATTTTCCCACATAAACCCGGCTAATGCATTTTTTTTCTTTGGATTTCTTTAGTAAAATGAGACTGTCTTGTAGCTAATAATATTTTATTCTTCCATTTGAGAATACTAAACTTGTTTTGTATTAAGTGTATTTTCTGATTAAAATTAATAACCAATTTCTAGGATAATTCTCGTTTTTTAATTAAAGTCTTCTGGTTTCTGTAAAATTTTTATTTTAAATTGTTACTATTTTAGAACCCATGAAGCGCAATTGTAATTCTGTGGATGGTATGCTGAAAAGCCGAAAGCTAAGAAGGTCTGAGAGAAAGAGAGGGCCAGGAAGACCAAAGAAAAATACAGCAAAAGCCAAAAGAAACAAGCCATTGAAGTTCAGTGGCTTAGATCTTCTTCATGCTCAAACTGTACTTAGCACATCAAATTCAGGTAGGATAAAAACTAATAAATACAGCTTTGAATATCTAGCATATACAGTAGTCTCCACTTCTGTGATTGTGGTTTATGTTACCAATTGCTTATTCTCGTCAAAATAACCTGATCCCAATTTTCTCTATTCAATTGTTTGTTAAAATTGTTGCTTTAAGTAATCATTATGTTATTTAATGTTATCAATTTTCATATCAAAGATGGGGTGTCTGCTGAAATGATCAGAAACTGCTTCCCCTACTCAAGATTTTTCCTCATATATAACAACTTGAGTTGCAATCATGGATGGATCGAAACATCTGTACTTCCACATTAACATAGTCAGAAGATGTCAAGATTGTTAGCTACACTGTTTGACAATTGCTAAGGAACAATTACGTTTTTTGGAATAATTAAGAATAGATGATGATTAAAGAAACAGAACGAAGTATAAAGTTAGTAGGGATGATGTGCCATTATTATGAGTACAAAATAATACAGATATTACTGCATCAATGAAGTAAAAACTTAAAAATAAAAAAATCCTACTTAGATGATTTTCAAAACAACCACAAAAAAATGATCTAGGTCAGAATGATGGAAACATGAGTACCTTAACATGATGTATGATAACCAGGAACACTAATGTACATTTTACATCTGTCTTTCCATACTCCCCACTAATTATTGAGGAGTGCTTGGGGGATGCTTGCCCACTCTTCTCCCAAGGCGGATTTGAGTTCTTGTACTGTTCTGGGAGGGACAATTCTTTGAGCAACACGTCTGCCAAGATCTTCCCAGACAAGTTCAATTGGATTTAAGTCGGGTAAGTGAGCAGGCCATTGAATACGGAGAATGTTTTCACTTTGCAGTGTGTCTGACACTTCATTGCTCCTGTGTGGCCGTGTATCATTGTCCGTAAAGAGAAAGTCCGGACCTACAGCCCCCCCCTAAAACAGCCCCCCTAAGGAACATGTTCTCGTCAGAGAACATTACTCTAGACCAATTTTGACGATCTCAACCAACATGTTCCTTACACCAGCGTAATCTTTCTAGACAATGGCATGGTTGAACTTGGATACAAGGTACGGGCTTCTGTGCATGCAAACCAACATTATTTACTTGCCGTTAGATGGTTCTTGCAGAAACATGCGTACCGGTTGCGGTCGTAAGATTTACAGCTATCTTTCCAGGAGTGAAATTTCTGTTCCTTTTTACCACAAGTGCTACATAGCGATCCTCTGAAGGTGTGGTGTTCCTACCACGACCCCCGGCATGCTTTTGCAAAACATATCCACCTTCAGCGGCCTTCTTTAAACCGAAGATGACACTTTTTGATACACCCATTGTAGCAGCCACAGTGGTGACACTTTGGCCTGCTTCCAGTCTTCCAACCGCTTGTCCTCGATTGTAGATACTCAAATGATGTCCTGCTGTCATTTTACTATTAAATATTTCAAGAACCAAACAGAAGTTCAGAGAAAAACCTTTTTTAACATCCAACACTATTTTTGTTATAAACCAAACAGCGTGAATTTTCGTAAGAATATTGAGCTTGTATACACTGTCTTTTATACAGATAACGAGTCTTGATCTACCACACCATCTGAACTTGAATTTGTTTCCATTGGCCAGCTGGTTGAGGTACAAATTTGCATAAATCACTTTTTCCTTAGCAATTGTCAAGCAGTGTAGATGATGAAACTGATAAGTCAGATTGTGAATGCTTTAATGATGAGTCACCTCTTATAAATAAGAAATCCATTGAAAGTGTTGAGTGACCTTAAAAAACACAGATTATGAGCAATTTATATAAATGAGCTTCTGAAAAATTGTAGACAGTCAGCAGTTGATGATTTATGCAGTTTTTTTTATATTTTGGATGGAAATCTACACTGCATACAAGAAGTTTTTTTTTTCATTTTAATTCAAAACTCAGTATGTGTGGCTTTAAATTGCTAAATTCATCTATTTTTGTGATTTGTTTATTGTTGTTAGTTGAGGCAGTGAGAAGCAAAGGGTGTGGTAAGTGGACATTTTCAAGTTTTGAATAAAATGCCTTTAAAGTTTTGGTCCTAAGTAGGCTTTCATTGAAGCGTTTTTCTAAATCATGCTGTATAGCAGCACCTACCCAGGGCTCCTAATACCATCTCTTGAACCAAAACAGAGGAGAGATTCACCTACCATTTTTACTGATTACCTCCATTTTTTATTTTTTTTTATTTTGGCACTTAGGTCCCATTGCTTTTTTCTGCCTCAATTGGTTATTGTTATCAAAATTATGTTCCAAAGTGATCACATTAAGCAGAGACTACTGTATTAATTATCCATTAACCATAATTGTATTTTTATTTATTTTGGTTCCTTATTGCATTTTAAGTGAATTCTGATCCTGCACCTGGTTGTATTGATCAAAAACTGAGTAACACTGTTCCATCAACTCAAGAGCATCAGTTGGAAAATTCAAATGTTATTGATACTTTCATGTTAGCTCAGAAACGTTTGATATTGGATTTCATTGAATGCATGAAATCAGCAGGTTATAAAAATTTACTTGAGAAACAAATAGAAGAAGAAAAGGTGTGTATTACATTAACTTCTTATTATCTTTACACTCAAAAAAAAAAAATAATAATCTGAAAACTGAAAAATAATAAACTTGCATTAATTTTCAGGAACGCAGCAAACAGTTAAAGAAGTATGTTTTTAATCTCAGAACAGTTGTTGGTTGCTTGAAAGAGGAAGGAGTATCGTTATTAAAAAACCGATTCTCAGTGTTAGGCTACACAATCAACAATTCAAATGATTTAAATTCCCAGGTAAATATTACTAGTCATATTATACATTAATATCAATTTAATATTCCAATCAAGTTGTTTAATTGTATTTCATGAATTAGAGTATTTTTGTATGATTATTGGATTGCAGTTGTCTTTAATTGAGTAACTAAAGAAAAAGGTTTTATAATGAGCTTTTTTTCAAAAAAATTCCCATTCTTGAAAACACTCAATTTTGATATGTAAGATTTATTATTGAATATAAAGAAAAGATAGCTTTCCACAGTAATCTACGGATGCTGATTACTGATTGAATTGTGTGGCTGAAAAAATCCTGATAATATAGTTATTTATAAGTAAAAAAAGACGAAAAATGACGCAACCGTTCTTTTGGAGCAAAACTATACGACTTATGCCCCTTTTAGCTGAAACATATAGCAAAATGAAATGAGATGCTTGCATTTGAAAGTAATCCAAGCATTATTTATCCTTTTTTTTTTCCATGTAAATAGAGCGTACATTTCTGGTAGTTTTGAAATGTAATTATCTCAAATCTTCATTTAAAAATTCTTCATCACTATTATTATTATCATTTATGGTAGCGTTAGGCGTATTGTTGTGAGATTGTTTGTGAAAATAAAAATGTTTGTGCAATTTGTTAATACCCGAAACTGAAAATATTCGAAACCTCTGATTTTCCCCCTGCTCGTTTTGCGTTGTTTTTAGGTTTAATTTCAAAAGGGACATACAGGAGATATTTTTCCCATGCACTCCATATGAGATTAACACTTAATCCGTCTCTCAAGGCACACTGCAATTGGTTAAAACTCGACTTAACCCTTTTGGTACAAAACTTACTTGTAGCTTACTTCTTTTTGGAAAAATACCATGAACTTTACTCTCTGTTTTCATTAAGATCCAATATTGGATCATCTACTTATTAAAAAAAAAATATTGTTAGACATGAGCTGCCAATCCATGGAGAAGTCAATTTTTGAAAATTTTGATGTACGGCCTTTTTGAAACAACCTTTGCATGTAAGCTTTAACAAAGCTTCATAAACTGCAAAACTAAAAGTAACCTAATGTATAAGAAACTTTGTTTCATTTTACCAGCTGATTCCTGTGCATACAGCCATCCTATTCAGATCAAATCAGGCAATAAGAAAGCAATAAATGAAAATCTGAGTAGTAAATGTACAAATAATGCTAGTTTTTTTTCATTGATACATTTTAGCTTCTGATTTGTACAATGAATATTTTAAATTTTTGAGCTATCTTTTTTTTTTTTTTTTTTTTTTTGCAAATATTTTTATTCAGCATAAATTACCAAATTTTTATTGTTGCTTTAAAAAAATCATTTAAAACAAACGAATAATGCTTGAGAATTCTTATATAATTTTTAAATCCTTTTTTTTTTTTTACATAATTTGATTTAGTTTTATGTGACAGAAATAGTTTGAAATTAGATATTTTTTGTCCCCAATGTGTAAAGGAAGGAGTTGGTTTTAAGATTAAGGTGTGTATCCGTGTGTTTGTATGTGGCATTGCAGGTCCTAAACTGGGGGTGCATAGCCTGCGGCCCTTGGCCTGTGACTGCATTCAAAGAACTTTTTTCTGAACGAAAAATGTTTTAAAACAACTTTGAGAAAAAGTTAAATTTATGAACAAAATTATTAAAGGCAAAAGCATTTCAGTTTTCCAAGGTGAAATCAACCCTGCTCAACTGAACACCTCTCTCTCTTTCCTTTTCAATGAACACTTTCCAAATATGTAGCCAAGTTACCAGAGCCTAACTTGCTGATATGTGTAGAAATTAAATCAACTATTTAGTAAACCTATTTTTTTTTTTTTTTTTGGTTTTATTTGAAATATTTTTCATTTTCGAAAGTAGGGCAATACAAAGGAAGGGCATGGGCCTTCCTCTGGATATGCCCATGCAGTGATTTGTGCCATTTTGTCCAAAGAATCGCCTACTGGGCACTTTTTTCTATCTCCGAAGACTAAAAATGTCATTAGGTTGATTTATTTGTTGATAATACGTATGTAATTTTACAAAGCTGCTCAACTTGGGGGGGGGGGGGGGCATTGCACTTGGAAAGAAAGGGCACCCCTGCAATGTGTGCTACAATGTTAGGTAGCACATGCATTTGTGAACAAATTCTTTCTCTGATGACTATAACAAGTGTTAATTGAGGAGCAAACTAACTGATGACAATCTGCATTCATTATTAAGATTATTAGGTAGCAAATTTGTACAAAATATGACAAAATTAGTTGACAAAATGCAAACCCAGCCACCCCATTGATAATTGATTTCATTTTGTTTTAGTGACTTGTAATGCTTGTAATTTTTAGTAGCATTCTTAATTTTTTGTGTACTCATCATTTCATTTAATATTCATATAATATCCATCTATAGGTGGACTCTTTTGTTATTGAACAAAATATTTAACTTATCTAGTTTTGCTGTCTAAATTCAAGAGTTTTTTTTTTTGCTGCATTATTTTTATTAAAGTAATCACTAATTTTTGTATTATAGAAAATTATTAATCACATAACCACATGTATTTTACATTAATTCTAAAAATCTGTCTTTTAATGCGAAGGGATGTTTAAATAATTGTTTAACTTTGCATCATTGGGTTTAATAATATTGTTTTGGTTTATTTTAATTTATGAAAATAATTATTATACTGCATAATTTTGTTTGTAATTTTTGGTTATGATTAATTTTTTGTTAACTCATTATTGCATTAATATTAATATAAAATCCAACTAATGGTTATTTTGTGCATTTTATTATAAATGTTAAAATTCAACATTTTTCAAGGGCAAAGTTGCAGTCATGTAACCACTTTTTAAATGCAGTATTTTTATTGGGAACAGGGGCAAAGGGTATGTATTCAATGAAAATTATTCCAAAACCACACCCACTTACATATTAGTACATTAATTCCCCAAAGCAGCGGGGAGCCGTGCAACTGACCTCATTCAACGATGAGTTTGACTCGTTCAGTTGTCCCACCACTAGTGCAACTGTAGTGTGAGTGGCCCTTCCCTGAAAAATTTTGGGCTCATCTATCCTAAACGAATGAACCAATTTCGCTTTTTTTTTAAAAAAAAAAGCAATTGCAAAGCAATCCGTGGGAGCTAATTTGGCACAGATGTCCTATATCCCTCATTCGGCGATATCCAAATTTTGTACAAAATTGAAATTATTTTTTTGCGAATGAGGCGATAATTTTTTTAAACATGGCAATGCTGGCAAAACTAATCTATGTTTGGCAACCCAAAGGCCATCTAGAGATCTGTTCAAACTTGTTATCTGGTATGCATGTTTAGGAATGCTTTTTTTTTTTTTTTTGCAATGTACCTTATAAGAAAGTTTATTTTGAGATTTTTCAAATTCAGTGGTTGTGTTTTGATGTGTAAATATTAGAAAATGCGTTTCTTCAAACTTGAAGGTGAATTGAAAGTAAAATCAAACGAGGGTGTATGTCTCTGTAAGAGCCATTGTTCGATTGCAATATGTTGTTGTGTTTTCATTCTTGACATTAGTTTCTTATTTATTAGTTGTTTCAGACTGAGCAGTGGCGCAGCGAAGGGGCGTTTTGGGGGTGAAAGCACACCCCAGAGGCAATAGTTTTAACATAAATGCAAATTCTAATACTGTAGTTTATGCATATGAAAGGGCTGTTTCGATTTAAAAAAACTCCTTTCAAAACATATTTTTGATCAAAAAATCCTCTCCAGAATGTATTTTTGATCAAAAGAAAAAAAAAAAAAAACTCCAGAAAATATTTTGGATTAACAAAAAAACCCTTTGAAGGTATTTTTGAACAAAAAAAATCCCCTCCGGAAGGTAATTTTGATCTATAAGACCGCTCTAGAAGGTATTTCTGGCTGCACTAGTGAGGCTGAAGGAGTAAGGTTTTTTTTTTAGAATTCAAAAAAAAAAAAAAATCTCACTTTCGAAATTTTTGATGTTTTTTTACAAAATCTGTATTGTTTTTGTCGTTTTTAACTTCACTTTTAGTACATATAAATTTATTTTACAAAAATAGTATGTTTATTTTATTCTAAATATTAATTCTTATCGATGTCAAGAATTATTCTGGAAAGTTCCTTAATTTTTTGAGATTGATTTAATTATTTCAATGCATATTTTTAGGATGTTTTCATTTCCATAAACATGCATCCTTTTAGGTACTGAATAACTGAAATTCATTGACTCTAGCATTTTATAAAAATATGATTTTGTTATTTTATATAATATATAGTAGATTTTTTGGTATTTTGAAAGCATTTCTGGATAGCAATTAATGTATGGTATTTTTGTATTTTTTTGTTTGGGATGTTCTTTTGAGACATTTCTACTTTTCATACTTTGAAATTTGAATAACTTTGCATTTTTTTGACTGAAATAGTATTAAAAATGTAAAATAGTAGACCTATAGTTTTTGCTAATTTAGTAGCATTTCTGTTCATTATTTACTTTCTGATGTTTTTTTTATGTTTGTGATTGGTTTTGGGGATGTTTTCCGCTTAAAACATCGCAAACTGAACCGCATTGCTCTTTTTTAGTAGAGTATGAGAAAAGTTTTTGTTTGACTTAATGCATGTTGGGAAAAAGCTTTTATTTCTATTGGTTGTACATATTATTTTGGTGAACTATTATAGTAATTTGTTAATTTATAAGTATTTTAAATAACTTCTAGTGTTTTTTCTTTGTGTACAAAAATTATTGTTTCTGGTCTTTTTGAAGCATATATTTGCGATGTTTTTTGCTGTGGTTTTATGTTGTTTTAATGTATATTGTGTTCTGAAGTGCTTTGATCTTGTATTTTTATCTGAATTTCTCCTGTTGGCGCTAAAAAAGCAGCGCTAAGAACGATGCGATGTATAACATATGTCGCCATGTATCGTTTTCTTGCCGACGCTATTTTGGCGCCAACAGGAAAAAGTCGCTGGGGGTGGGGGGATTTGACATCAGTTTTGTTAATTCTTCTCTACAAGTTGATATTTCTGATATAGTCAAGTGTGTCTTTGGATGTCCCACAAAAATTTTGGTATGCCTAAATTAAAGCCCAAAATGGAGGACAACCCTACATTATGATATTCAAGTTATTTTGTATCTGTTTATAGAGAGCATAATTCAATCTTTGTCTTTACTGCATAACTAAATAGAATGGGGAATCCTTTTTTATGATTTAGTTATTTATCTATTACAAATATTTGATATTTGGTCTTGTTTGATACTAGTAAGAGTTATTACGTTCTTTTAGATTAATAACAGTATAAGAGAATATATGAAGCAGTGCTCTGTTGCCCAACAGCTGAAAACTGAAATATCTGAGCTAGAAATGGAATACAAAAAACTGAAAAGACCCCGTCTTGACAAAGTATGAACAAACTAATATTACTTCAAAGTTCATTTTGGAAATGATTTGTGTAAATGAAACATGATTATTGAATTTCAGAAAATATTTTACTTCTTTAGGTGTGTTTTGAGTTTTGTAAAGGATTCAGGAACTAGTATTTTCCTGCGGGTAGTAAGCCACCATGGACAATCAGGCTATGCAGGTCCTAAATTGGCCTGAAGAAGAAAAAAATCTTTGTCTAATCTGCGAATAATAAGATGAAAAAAATGAAGTTGATTTTTATTTAACTTTTGAAGCAGTTGAATTAACATGAATAAATAATTAAGCTGTCTTGAAAAGTTTTCTAAAAAGTAAAGATTTCCTATTTAAACCGTGATTATAGTTTGCTAGACAAAGATGCAAATGGTCTACTGTAGTGCATATGAAGACTGCTTCTTTTTTTGCCTGTTGGGCTGTTTATTATTTCTCAGCACAGAAGAGGAAAACACTCAACTTTAAGTTTAAATGATGCAGTTTGTGCCATCTCTAAATTCTAAAATTTCGTTTTAACAAACATTTTTTTTTTTTTTTTTTTGCGAAATTATTTGACTTTTTACAAAATTAATTCATTTTTTCACAAAATTATTTGATTTTTCACAAAAAACGGACCCAGTGAAAAATCCTGAACAGACCCCTCGCTATTAAACTTCAAAACACGTTTTTTTAATGTTTATTGTTTGTAGTGAAAAACAAATAAACAATAAGTTTAAATTGTGAATGTGTTCAAATTAATTTTATTTAAAACTCAAAAATTTTAAAAAATCTAGAAGTGGGCTAAATTATGAGGTTTTTCAAAAAAAAAAAAAAAAAAACCCCATTGGGTCCAATCTGGCCAACCCTGTAAAGTGAGGTTCAATACGTTGGCGTTAAGAAGGAAAAAATGACAGATAGCTTGCAACAGCATATAATCCACACCTCATTAATTTTACTTTTTTAAGCAGATAATCCGTAGGAAATTACTGTAATCCTGGAAAAGAGGGAGGCAATATTTCTTGCAACATAGTGCTTTTTGGTTCAGTGAACCTATCTTTTTGAAACAGCTGTTTCTAAACTTTTTTAGTTCCTTAAAAATTGCTATGCTTTTTATATTAGTTATGCAATAACTTTTTCATTTAATAAGCTGTCATAGTTTAGGAATGCCTTACCCATTTTAGAAAAGTTTTTCCAACAATTATCAAATTTATTAATGGACCTATCATTTCCAAATGCACTGTTTTTAGTCGCAAGTGACAAGTGATTATTTTCAGGTATTCAGTACATGCTACTTAATGGTCCCAAAAAAGTATTTGAACCTGTTAGTACATTATTGTTTTTATTTTTACTTTTTTATTTTTACTTATTGTTTTTACTAAGTTAAACATTTTTAAAAAATTGAAAGATTAACTTGCCTTCAATGATGCTTTATTGTGAAAAAATGGTTTCATATTCATTTTTCAAAGTATTGTTCATCGTTGGCCACTATCTTTTCCCATCTTTCTGGCAATGCATGCCATTTCGAAAACACGTTGCGTCTTTTGATGTGATCGGTGAATCGATCCAATTTTGGACTTCTTCAAAGTAGCAGAAGTGCTAATCCTGCAACATCGATGAAACCAGATAACAGTCTGAAGGGGAAATGTCTGGGCTATGTGGCAGGTGGGGTAGGACTTCCCATTTCAGCGTATCAAGGTACGTTTTGACTGGCTGTGCAACAATTGGCGAAGCAGCTCATAGTACACTAGGCTCAATTGGTCCCACCAAATTCGAACATGACCTTGCCATTGTGAATATTCGGTGTTGGCCTATGGCCAGGGAGTCTGTGTGATTTTTTATACCTGAGGAAATTGTAATGGCCCATTTTTCATTTCCAGTAACAATACAATGCAAAAACCTTTTCGTTTTTGCCATTGAAGTAGCTGCTCACAAGTGAAACAAGGGTGTTCAAAGTCATTCGTCTTCTATTCATAGGAAACCCAATATCCTACTTTTTGGATCATTCCTGTGGATTTTAAGTGAACGGATATGGCTTGTTGAGTCGCTCCTAATGTGTTTGCTAGTTCTTGCATTTGGCATGAGCCTTCGTCCAATATAGCCTCCAATTCGGTATCCTCAAACTTTTGTGACCGTCCATCACACTCTTTGTCTTGGTATTAAAATCACCACATCTAAAACGTCTATACCAAATTTACGTGTGGAAATCAATGAAGCATGTTCCCCGTATGCTACTTGCAGCATTCAATGACATTCAGCTATACTTTTCTTCAAATGGAAGCAGAAAAAAAAAACTTTCCTGCAAATTGTGTTTTGTTGGCACAAAAGTTCCATGTTGACATATTCAGAGTACACAAAAACTAAGTTGTTTTCACTTCAGCAAAATGTCACATAATGAAAATGAAGGCCTAATAATGAGGTAATAAAATGAAGTTAGCTGCGGCAAAGTCCGTTTCAATTTAATATTAGTGAGGCCATCTCTTGAAAATCCTTTAAAACTTATTTGTACACCAGATATGTATCCTAAGTTCTTGTTGGATGTTCGAAAATTCAAATTTTGGCTTGAGAAACTGATTCTGCAAATTGTCAAAGAAAATGCTTGTTAGGATTCTATTTATTATTTAGGAATTAGATGACTCAGAAAATTGTACTTAAGATTTGGGAATTAGTCTTCAGGATAAACCCTAAGTCCAAACTATAGTTAAATTAAATCAAAACTAGCCATAATTCTCTGAGTTCTTTCAATGTCGTGTCCCATGACTTAAGAAATGTACATCTTGTTGAATGAAAAAATTATTAGAAAGCAACTATATACAGATGTTTATTGTTGCAACATTCACTGTACTGTAGGAGATGAATGAAGCTTTTAATGTTAAAACAAAATTAATGTTTACTTTGAGTAGCTAAGTTGATGTTGTGAAACATTTCTAAAGCCTGATGAAAGTTTTTCTATGTCTAGAATTTTAAAACTTTTTGAAATGCTATGGGAGAAAATCTTCACTGTTAAAGTAAATGATGTCTTTGTGATTTTATTATTTTGTTTTTAAAATATGTTTATTAAAAGTTTGTTTTTGAATCTAAGCTTTAATTTCTTTAATATTTTCTTCCTTAGATTGATGAAGCACATTTTAGTGAAATATTGCAGAAAGAAATAAAAGCTCATAAAGAAAATGTTGAAAATTCTCAGAGAAAAAGTAGAGAAAAGACACCTCAGAAAGTGGCCTTTCGAGACATATCCCATAAAAACACAGTTGATAGTAAAAAATGTCATTCGGATATAAAAGCTCACCATTTATCCCCTAAACAGCAAAGAATCCATGATAGTATAATCATTCCAAACTTTCAGGACCGAATAAAAACCATCATAGCATCTGCTTTAAAAGATCCTCAGGTTCCAAATGCTAACTCTGGATCATCAGCTACTAAGCAAAAAGATAATTCAAATGCCATAGGGACAACTATTTCTGCTTCATCTCACAAAAGCTGTGGGGAAACATTTAGCAAAGGGGATGAACTTACATCTAGAGGAAGTAATGCTACTAATAGATCAAAATATATCACAAATACTGAAAATAAACACATCAGCGTAACAAATTACCACGATTCTTCTGCTAAAGAGTACAAAAAGCATGTTAATAGTTTTAAGCAAGTTGAACTATCGGATCCAGAAGTCTCTAGTAGTTTAAATAATGTAGCATATTCACCAATCAGTCCTAGTCGTACTCCTCCACCATCGAATAGCCCTGCCATGCATTCTCAAGAAGGCCCTGTAAAATCTGTGTTGTCTGGCTATTCAGTTAATCTTGGCTTATCTGTTACCAGAAGTTTTTCCCAAGAATATTCCAATAAAACAAGAATTTCGGGGCTAAATTCAAGCAGTTGCAGTAAAAATAAGGGTGAAATATCAAAGCATATCCATGATAAGAGTAGTTTAAAATCAACATCTCATCTCTCTCATTCAGTAGAAACAAATAAATATAAAGAACCTGTTTCATCAAAAAGTGCAAATTCCAGACTTGATCCTCATCAGTCGAGCTCGAGTTTGGGAAGAGAAGAAATGTATGATAGGAAGCAGAAACATAAGCATAGTAGTTCTCTTGATGCTTTAAAAGATAGAAGAATAAAACAACGTGGAAGTTCTCATCATACTAATGAAAGTAGAAAAAGTTCCAAAAGGGAAAGTTATACAAAAGCTTCCAACTCCAAATTTGATTCAAAAAGGTCACATTCTAAGCATTCACATTCATCATCTAGCAAATGTAAGTTCTTTTACTTATGTGCCTTGTTTTTCATTTATTTCTTTTGTTTTTTCCCTCAATTTAGAATAAGGTTTCTTTAGAATCATAAAGTAATATGAAACTATCAAAAATTGAATTTTCCAGAAAAACCCCCGAACATGTTTCATGCACTTTTTAAAAAATCTTGAAATAAAACGTTTCATTTTCAAGTACTTGAAAACCCTTAAAATGTACCTTTAGTACTTCAGTTTTGTGATTTATTTTTACAAAATAAATTTTTTTAACTCCTCAAAATAGCTTTGCACAGCGTTTTTCCAGTTTTTCGGAAAAATTTGATAATTTTCAGAAATTTTAAAAAACAGGCATCAAATTTGGTACATGGAGGGAGGGAATTGACATTTTAATGAATAACTCATTTAAGAAATACCTTGCTTCTGGAAACTTACCGAGATCAAGCTTTGCCCAAAATTGCATGCAGTGTTTTGGTTCACTCCTTTTAATATATACTAACTTGAATCTACTTTCATTTTAACATTCAATTGCCATTCAATTTTAAAGAATGCATTCGATTAAATTGCTAATTTCCACCTAGGGAGAAGCAAGAATAGTAAAAGTAATTTTGCTGCGGAAAAGTTGATCAATTATGTTTTTAAAGAAGTGCTGAAACCTTTTCTTCTGCACCGTTCATCAAATTTTAAATTGCTCGCTTTCTTTCTTTCTTTCTTTTTTTTTGTATGCATTTCTTTTGTTTCAAAAACTAAACTACCTCTGATTGAAACACATTCACATTGATTTCACTCTTACTACACACTGCACTTTGAGTAAGTATGCTTGGAGTTTTGAAATGTACATTTTTTGCTTAGGTCAACTAGTTTATTCCTGTTTTTAAGGACCTAAACAATCATATGAAAATGGAAACCTTATTTAGTTATCTGCATTGGACATTGTTACTCTCAAAAAATTTTAAAATACTGATAAAAAAAATCTACTTTTTACAAAATTTCAGTTTAATTCTTTAATTTTGATGGGCGTTGTTGGTTTTGTCATATCAGTCATTACATTGTTTTTTTTTTTTTTTTGTTTTTTTTTTTTTTTTTTTTGAATTTCCAGTGGCAAGTAATAAAACAACTGAAAATCACAGAAAACATATAACAACAATAAAAGTGACATCAGTAAATCTATGAACTCAGGGCAGCTCTCGCCACCCAATAATACTCCCGAATTGAAGTCCGAGGAAAAGCAGGGTATTTGCGGGGTGTCACATGTCTATATCCTCTTTAAGATTACTTAGAGGGCGAAGAGAGTCCAGTGTGACATTGATGCAGTAAAGGCAGTCATGGCTAGTAATAAGGTGGAAAATTGCCACAGATCGCTTTTTGGGCCTTTTGAGACTTTGTTTGATCCATGACCTATTATTGCCTTTATATCAACTTCTGTATTTAAATTGGCTGAGCATGTTAAAAACAAAGGTGTTGAGGGCTTGATTTACAAACCCTCCTGCTCCAGTACTAGGTATCAGTTATTGTGTGAGTAGTTATCGATGAAATCACATCCATCATTTTTTTCTTCGATGTGTCAACATTGAGAATAACTTGGTCATTGACAAATCTCTTAGGCATTTAGCTTTTTCTTTCATAAACTTAATTTTAAGTTTCTGATGTTAGTGCGAGGGCACATTCAGCTTCTGATTTTGAGGGACCATTATCAGAAGGGGGAGATCCAAGTGCAATATTCAGGCAGAAATTTTTTTTTAAATATAAGTACTCAAAATAAGTTTTAGGTCACATTTGGACGGTGAAGGTAAAGGCATGACTCCCCCCCCCCCCCCTCTGGATCCATGCTTGTGATACATCATCTCTTTGGCTATTACTATGCCTAGGAGAAAAAAACATTTATTAGATAGGGATCAAACTAAAAATGATGCATGAATCTGAAATGGTATTTTTAAGTAAATTTTCTTTATCATTGAAAGACTTTATTTATTTATGTGTGTGTGTTTAGTATTTGAAAGCATATTGTTTAGTTTCAGGGAGTTCGTCTAATAAAGAAAGAAGCAGTGGACATAATCAATCCCATGGTCAAAAGTGGCAAACCAAAGTCAGCATTGGGTTTGACAAATTGCTTGCTTTAGCATCAACTCAGTTACATCATGTGAGTAGAGAGTATAAAAGTATTCAGGAAAAGAAGTCAAAAGAAGACAGCATGAAATCCTCCCAAAAATCAGATAAATACATTACTCCTCACATTAGATTGAATAAAGAGTCAAGTGCTCCACAAAAAAATACTTTTGCTGACCATTCAAGAATAGTTTCTCAGGCAGAACCTCACAAAACTTCTGGTCCAAAACCCAGTAATGTAAACAGATCAAAAAAGGGCCCTAGAACCCCTCCAGATACACCACCTCGAACACCTTCTGTTTCACCTGAGAGAAGAGTTTCAGAATCTCCATATTTTCAGTCTCATAGCCCAATAAGTAGCGCCGAGAGTGTAAGCAGTAATCGTAGTTCTCTTAGCCCCCCATATATCAGCCCAGCTCGAGGAAGTAGTAAGGATAGGTCTAGATCCACTAGCCCTTACAGTAGTCGAGCATCGAGTTCTGAAAGGCATGGTGATAAATTTTCTACAAGAAATTCAAAAAATGGTTCTTATGAAAATGATGAACACCAGAAAAAAGCACAAGCAAAATGCAGATGGCAGTCCAAAAATAGCAAATCAGACTATCAGCAACGGTCTTGGACTAAAGACAAAGAGTCTTCAAAATCCAAACCTGCTCAGATGCAACATAAAAGCAGTTCAAAAAGTGATGCATCAACATCAGAAAAATCTGCTGCTTCATCTATGGGAAATTGTGATGTAATGAGGCAGTTAGACTATGTGTCTCAGCAGGCTAAAGATGTTTTAGCTCATGCACCAAATGGATATTCTGTTGTAATGACACCATCACCGTTGCATGCAATTTATGTTCCAACTGCAGGAGTGTGCAATCAACCACCTTTACCACCTCGACCACAGACATTAACTTCGAAATCAAGCAATGCCAATTATTCTGTTAGCAATGGTTGCACCCCTTCTATGTCTACTAATCCTATCCTCAATTTCACCATACCACCACCAAATTTTAGTATGCCGCCACCACATCCTTCCTCAGGCACGGTTAATATGTCACAAATGTTATCTACTCCTCAACAGGTTCAACCAATTCAGCTGCCAGATGTTACTGTTCCACCTCCAAACATGGTGTCAGTCAATTCATATCTTTCATCATCTAGTATTCAGTCTTGTCCACCACAACTTGAACCAGCTGTACCAAATAATCATGTATATAGACAAACATCTCAATCTCATCCACCACCACTTCCTCCTACTGTATCTCCTGCTTCCCCATTTAATACAATGGTGCAAAATCAACTGTATAGAGCAAATCAGAAGTCACTGAATAATGGAACTTCTACACACCAGCTAGACTACAGGCATTGTGCTCTACCTGGAAATGGAAATAGCAATTATTATTCAGGTAATTGATTCAATTATATAATAGATGTATTTGAAACTAACAGTAGAATTTTAAACCTTTTATCTGGTAGACACTCAGAAAAATTTATTTAATTATGTATAATTTAAATTAGACTTTATACAAACATCCTTTAACAAAGACTTACATTTCTTATGATTTTGTACATTACCCTGTTGAATTAATTAATATATTCTGTCAATTGGTTACGTCAGTATGGCTTCACTATTATCTTTCAATTTCTGTTTTCTTCTAGTTTCTGTGATTTCTTTCAGTTTTTTTTTTTTTTTTTTTGCTATCTTAAAATAAATACAAAGCAATGGAGCAAAAGTAAAATTGTTTAAAATAAACAGTAAATAGGTCGCTTTCTACTCCAACTTTGAGATAAGGCTAAAGGATGTGTTAAAATAATGCAAATGAGCATCAAAATACAAATTCCTCTAGAAAAAAAGGCTCTTTTCCAAATCAACTAAACCCCATTTCTTTCTTCTTTTTTTTTTTTATCTCAAATGAGAATCGTGCACTTTTGATAGAGCTAAATACATTATAAAAGCCAAAATAAAATAAGGATTAACTTAAGCATGTAAAGTACTTCATTGGGAACAAGTGTATATATTATCCCATTTGTAAAAAAAACGGTTGTAAATTGTGAATGAAGCAATGCATAGTTTCTAGAAAAATGTCCAGGAGGGCAAACTTGTGGAGGCGGCGGTTCTGCACCTTTGATGAGAAAAATTTCTAAATAAGGGACTCATACTCTAAATCTATTACTAGAGGCAAAAGAAGAAGAAAAAAAATCATCTTCAAAATGTAAGGTTTCGGTACAACTATATATTACTACGCTTCTCATTGGTCAAAGTTGAAATATTTCTGTTGTAAACCCCTGAACCATCCTCATTCCTTTAACCCTTTCAGGGGCGCGTCATTAATTTTTGAGAAATCTTAAGAAAAAACACCACAAATGGGTTTATTTGATCATCTAGACATAGATTTTTCAGTTAAAAAATTTTTTTTCAGAATTTTTTTCACTGGGGGTGGTGTCCCCATTTATTCACCCCCCCCCCCCCCGGGGAAGGATAAAAACATGTTTATGCATGTAAAAATGAATTTGAAACTTTTCGAACAATATGATTGACTACCTCAGGAAAAAAGAAGAAAAATGATTCACTCTTTCAGCGCTAATTAAAAATTTTAAAATCTGAAAAATATTCCAATTTTTGGGGTAAACGAAAATTTGAAAATTTGATGATTTGAACAAGAAATTGAGCGTACGAAATTTTTTTTTTTTTGTTATTCTGCCATCTAATGTTGTTTATTGAACTTAAAAGAAGAGGACTCAAATGATTCTGATTCAAAAAATTCGGAAAAAAAATCATAAATTAATGGTTTCACAGCACAACCACCGCCCCTGAAAGGGTTAAGGTCACCTAAGATCCACTTAAGTTGTATTTTTAAAACTGAAAAGAGTTTGGAAAATATTCTAGGAAAGACTCGGACTAACCTCACCAAACACCTCATGTGAAGGAGAATGAATGATGAAAAAGACCTCAGTTTTGATGAAGATTCGGGAGAGACCCCCCCCTTTCCCCCAAAGTCAATTTTAACAGTGATTTTTGATGTAAATTAAGAGTATTCCTCATGGATAGGCATTAGACACCCCCTCCCCCTCTTTTTTGTCGAAAGAATATAGATTAAATTAGTTTCCTTTCTCCCTTAAATAAAGATTTCAATTTTAAGATCAATAGTTTTCGATGGCTTAATCACCGCCCCGGGTGAGAGAAACTGTAGCTACGCCACTGTTTTATGACATAACTTTCATTGAGCCAGAGTAATTAGATTTTTTATTAAATTGAAGATCATCTAGTAGATCATCATGTACCAGAAAGAAAACGAAAACAAGTGTTCTAGGAATGTTTTGCAACATTTTACATAGTAGCTATTTTCCACATATAACTGCAATAAAACTTGAAACATTTCGCTCATGCATGAATAAAGCCTTTGAGACAGTAATTAAAAGATTTTTTGAGTGTAGTAAAACTGCTATGTGTAATCCTTTTTCGTACATTTGGGTGGTAAAAGTATAAAATGTTAGAAAATGTCGCAACATTTTTTTTTGTTTTTTTGAAGCTGTATTTAAGCAAAGTGCTCAGTTAATTAATATATAATTAAACAGCATTGTAAGCCTGAGATAGCATATAAGATCGATGTCTTTGCAGATTTTCACACTGATGAAGACATCCCATTCGAGATGTCGAAGCCTGTACATGATCTTAAGTCGGGGTGCGTACGCTACTTATCTATATGTGTGTGTTTAAATAATAATAATATATATATGACTTTTGAGAACCATTATATATTCAAAAGTATATCATGATATAGTTTCTAATTCTTGGATTGTAGAGGAGTCTTCATTCCTAATTACAGTTGATTAATTCCAATTAAAAAATGTAGTTCAGTGATATTTGTTTCCTCTAAATTATTGTAGTCTCTGTTCTTATTCTTGTTATTCTATTTCACTGAAATAACACACTCATATCCTTTCTAACTATCATCTGTTAAGTGATACAAATTTATTATTCCAATTCCTGACAAGTATTCTGACAATGAAATATCCTTCACCATCTTCAAAGCCAGCTAAAAGACTCAAAAGAACTTTGGAAATTATTTGTTAAAATTTTTTTTTAATGGACAGCATTTTATCGTTTCCTCCTCGAGTTCTAAGAATATTTTTCAAAATATAATTTTTACCAACTGTCATAAAACTAGTAATATCCGTGATAGTATTCAACTCGTTTAAGAACTGACTTTTCAAGTTTTCTTCGTTTTTTTCATAAGAACTTGTTAATGTAAAATGAAAGAAAAACAATGTAGAGAATAATCATTTGGTTTGAATACTTTAATTTTAGTATTAATCTTTTACGCACCTGTGCAAGGAATGAAAGAAAAACAATGAAGTGAATAGTCATTTGGTTAGAATACTTTTTAATTTTAGCATTACTCTTTTTTGCCCACCTATGTTTTCATTTAATCACTGCTATGCATTTTACAGTTGGACTTGTATGTTGACACAACTTATTTTACCATTGCATTCTTAAGTCGCTATTTTAGGTACTGTGCCTGCATTTGAATGGAGACCTTTAAGGACTGACTCCTTATCCTGAAGGAATGTTTATAGTCCAAGCAATATACGGTTGAACCTGGGAAAAATTACAACAGAAGTTTTTTCAACGGTTTTCGGATTAGTAGTCTTAACTGAATAACACATCCAAAATCGGAGAAAATTGGAACACGGGAACACCCCCAAAATCAGATTTGAAAATGGAGGGTTAGTGGCAATTATCTTCAAAATAAGTAAGCTAGTATTCTTCTGAAAAAACATAGTAAAATATATTTAGCATTCTCAACCGTAATGATTATAGATCCAGAGCCTTGGTTAAAGGTTATGTTTCAAAAAATTAGATAGAACCTTGATAACTCGACACTTGTATAGCTCCGCTCTCCCGATAAATCAACACATTTGTTTCTCTCTCTAGTACTATGCTATATTTGTACGAGTTGAAAAAAAAAGGTTGCTCTGCATTGCACATGTTAACGGAAATTCACTTATTCGACTACTATTTAAACCAGAGTTTACAGCTCAAGGCTCGCAATCCGTATGCAGCCCACATAGTAAACCCATCTGGCCTAAAAAGGGATTTCAAAATGGTTTAAATGCTTAGCTCTAAATATGACTAATACAAATTATTTCATGTTTTACATAGCATAATAATACTTGATTTTCCGAACATAAAAGCTTAGATATTTTTAAATAGTATAAAAGCTTCTATTATAAACAAAACAGTTGCAAATTACTAATTTTCATCATCATCATCATACTCATAGAACTTAACGCTTTGGTTTTTTGACATGCACCACAAGCTGTTGAGCAATGCAGTCCAATAGGCTTGCATCGGCATCGTAATGTAGCACATTTTGTTTTGCAGGAACAGCGAATCATGTTTAATAGATAGCCCGGAGCCGGTGGTAAGTCACAAAGTGTTGGATAGTACAAGTAATTTTTATCGCAACAACCCTTCTGGTTACTCTTCTTCTTCTGGTTTATCTTCTGGTTTGAGTCTGTCTTTACAAGCTTTCCAGGTATTTATCTGCAAGTATGTACTGTTGATCAGTAACTGGAATTTTGTGGACGAATCAGTTGAATGTAAACGTTCAGTTGTAATAAAAGATTTTGCTATAGCTACCTTTGCTACAAACATTAGATGCCCGTAGTATGTCTGTAGATTCCAAGGCTTGAGGTTCATATAGTTGAAGCATTGCTTTTCTCCCAGCGACTGATATTTCTGAGGGCGAGCATGAGTCAGGGAAAAACCTTTTGCAAAAGAATGGAGCTCTGCATCTTTCATCAGTTTGACAAGCGGTGAATTTTTTTCAGTTGAAAAAATTCTAGATGTACTCTCGCAGTCTGTATAAGCATGAAGAAAAATAAGTAAGTTGCAGTTTTCACGACCTAGTGAAAATTACATGTTCAGAATACCGTAGACAGAATTGGGAGTTGATCCTCCCCTTATATTGCAGAGGTAATACAGTTTGAACCCATTATTCTTCGGGTGATAAACGAGCAAAATCAGCATCTTCGTTTATTACTGTCACAAGTGCAGAGGCAGTTACTGCAGCATGCACAATTTTTCCATCAGCAATACCATCAATGTTTAGAGCAGAACACCCTTGTTTCCGCAGTAAATCCCTTACAATGGAAATCACTGCTTGCTTGTTTTTTTCCATTAGTCAAAAACTTTTTTTTCCCAAAGAAATGGATACACGGACTGAAATTAATGCCTCCACTTATTTTCGTACAGCATCGTCTGTGAGAGGCATCTTTGATTGTTATGGACCCTCTGTGCATGGGCGGATTTATGGGGGGTCAGAGGGGGGCAATGCCCCCCCCCCCCCCAGTTTTTGGGAGGACTTTATGTAGTAACAACACATCTTCCAAAAATTTAGAAAAAAAAAACATTTTTTCGTTTTTGAATAGTTTAGAAGAGCATGGGTGGTTTTATAGGGGGGGGGGGGCAAAGGGGACAATGCTCCCCAGTTTGGGAAGAGTTTATATAGTAACAACTTATCTTCCAAAATCTTATAACAAAAAAAAAAAAATCGTGATTTTTTCTTTTTTGAATAGGAAATTAGTTTATTTTTTCTTTTAAACTTAAAATAGCCATTTCTTACAAAGATTGAACAATACTGTACAAGTGTATAATCTACTACTCAACTTCAGAGGCTGGAAAGTGCAAATTATTAATAGGTTCTAAAAATCCCTGAAAAGAATTGGCGCAGTATAGCCTACAAGGGCTCTTGAACCAAAAACCCAATCTAACCAACCAAACCTTGAAAATAAAGTAGACAAGTCTTTGAAACTCCTAAGCAAAGTGTGCTTCAATTTTATTTCTTATCAAGTGTATAAATTAAGAATTGTTCAAATGGGTAGTATGTTACTCTCTTGATACCTATTCTCTAAATCTGTGCACCATTTCTTTTAAAGTATTAACTTGTATCACGAAGCACTTTTAAAGCGTATAACTTTAAAAAAAATTATTTGCCTATTATTTCCAATTAACCCTTATAAGACTTCAAAATGCAGAATTTTTATATCCATTTTAGATAATTTCCTCCGGAGGAGTAACCCCCGGGCCCCCTAAAACTGGAGATATTCTATATCCCACTTAAAAGGGAGCATTGCATTACTCTCTTAATACCAGCCCCCTCTCTTTTAAGGTCAATTTAAAAAGGACAGCATGATTACACACAGTAATGAAAACAACACATAAAAAAAGTAAAGAATGGCCTTATGCATCACAGAAAACAGACAAAAACATGGGAGGGGGGAGGCCAATTAAAAATGTTGCTCAAAAAAAAAAAAAAAATCCTGCCCCCCCCCCCCCCAGAAACTCAGTCCTAAATCCGCCTATGCCTCTGTGGCCATCAAAAACAACAATAGGTTTCCTGTACTTTCAAAGAACAAAATTAACATAAGAAAGAGCAATATGCTCATAAGTTTTGTTACTACACCAAGGAAGGTGATGTAAGAGAGATCCTCTATCTTAAATAACATACCGCTCTGTCTCTTCTATGTTGTCAGATTCTTCACTACACAAATTTTTAATGTATTTGACTACTACGTGACCCAATCAGATTTTGATACCTTTCTCATCATGTGTTTAGCTTCAAATAATGCTGCAGGTTATGCAAAAATTTTATAACGCCTAACATCTGTAAAATTTATTTCACCATAATTGGCAATAATCATCCTTCTTTGAAAAAAGAGCGCTGGATCTACTTGTATATCTGGATCATTTTTACTACAAAAAACAGCATGTGATCCTAAAGTTTTTACTTTGTCCAATCATTCAACAGTGTATCTAAACACTTCCAGTCCTATCATTTTAGAAATTATGTTTAAACCAAGTAAGTGGAACTACTCATTCAGCATTAACACCATCTTCGGCTGTTAGACCTGTAACAATATTGCGTGGAATAGGAGATCCAAGAGTGGAACCAATAGTAAAAAGATGAAGAGATCATGGCCGGATGAAGTATCAAAAAAGATAAAAATTATTTTTTCAGCATTTTGTACTTGACTAACATTGTGTTTTCCACTTGTAGCAACTAAATAATTTAATAAAGCGATCATAACTGTCACGTAATTCATAAATTCAAAGTCTCAAGGCATGTGTATTTTATTTAAGCAAATGCAAAACTGGCATTGTAAGTTTCACTTCTTTTTAAATGAGAAGATAGTGGCCAAAGTTTACAAGGGAAATAACATAATAAACTATTTTTAAGTAAAAACAAAACCAATGTTTTCTTTTTTCTTATTTTTATCGTCAGCAGAATGGATCCGCATGCAGTATGGGCTAGATACAACCTGCGGGCCGCAACTTTTCAATCTCTAGAATTTATAGTAGTCGACTAAGAATTACCTCTTAACATATGTGCAACCATATTTTTTTAACCTATATGAACATAACATTGTACTAGACAGAGAAACAAATATGTTGGGCTATTAAGATGATCAAATTTTTGAAGTGACAGGTTATCAAAGTTCTGCCTAATTTCTGTGACATGAGCATTAACAAAAACGCTTTGTCTATAATTATTCCAGTTGAGAAGGCTAAATGTGCTTTTTATGTGTTTTAAAGAAGAATACTAGATCAGCTATTTTGAAGATAATTGCCACTAGCCCCCCATTTTCAAATCTGATTTTGGGGGTGTTCCTGTGACCCAAAATGGTTCGATTTTGGATATGTAATTCTGTATGAGTTACTGATATAAAAACAATAGAATAACCTTCTGTTGCAATTTTGCCCATCTTAAGGGTATTTTTTCCTTAGTTTGACTGGACTATTAGGAACGTTGTTCTTAACCTAATTGGACTTGGAAGCAGAAGTTTGAACCAACTTTGTTGAAAAAGGGAACAACCAGCAGCTTCTGCATATAACTGAAACAATAATATAATGCTTAAATTTTGAATGGCTATTTTCTTTTCTTTTTTAACAGTATTTTGCCTGACAAGCTCACTTTATTATTCTTTCCTGTTGGGAAAACTATATAGTGTTGGCAAAAGGAAATAAAATATTTTTTTTCCTTTTGCTAACCTTTTGGCCCGACTTAAGTGGAAAGATTTTAAAAAATATATATATGTGTGTATTTTTTAAAATTTACTTGAAAAAGTAATAAAAAAAACCTGCCATAGGTATTTTTAAGCAATAGATCGTTTATTTTAGTATTTTGGTTCTTTTTAGAACTAGAAAATTTCTTGCTTTATGCAGGAAAATGTTGAAGAATGTTAGTTTTAGTTGGGGGAAAAAAGTGTTTATTTTTCCTTGTATTAAATTTATTCTTTTCCCTCCAGTATTACTGTTGCAAAAGAAATTAATAAAAACAACAGACAAGTATTTTTTTTTTTTAAAAAACATGTTCCTAAAATTTCTGAAATATTTTGCAGCTCAAGCTCACTTTATGGCATAAACATGGATTTGCTACCTCATCTTTAGAAAGAGCATGTACCTCTTTTGGCTGGCCAGTGGATGTTGTAGAAGTCCGAGCCATTAAATGTCAACACTGCCACAAAAAAGCTTTGTTATCTTCAACCTCGCAAGTACAAAGTCATTGTTTGAAGATGGGAGCTTTTTTTTTTAATCATTTCTCAGCAATTCATACTTCTTTCATGGAAAAGTATACAATTCCATGCAAGATTGTGAGAGAAGCAGTGTATGCTTATGCATTATTGTACGCTTAGTGTCCAAAAGTCACATTTAACATATTTTGTTTGCGTTGAATGCCATTGTTTAAATTATCTTGCACTGCAAGTTTGCACACTTATCATATGTGAAAAAAGTTAATCTTTCTTAAATCTTAACTTTCTAGTGAGTTGAAATTTGTATAAGCTTAAAATGTTTTGCTCACTATTTAGAAACAAATATCATGTACGTAATTCAGTTTTTCATGGGAAGACTTATTCACCCTCCCCCTTTATGCTATTATTTTTTAATATACAAAATAGATTTGCATTATTACACATTTTTGATGTGGACCTTCAAATGTGGGGCGTTCAATTCAGCTCTATAAGAACTAAAGCAAGTGTGAAATTTATCTTATTTTTTCTAGAAGACAATTCAGGTCTAAAGTGACTTTTTAGTAGAATTTGCCTTAATTTATCATCATTAGTTTCAGTATTACTGAAAAGTGTTTACTTGTTACGTGACTTTTGGACATATCTGCTTATTCTCTCAGATAACTATTTTTATCATTTTTGTTCTACGTAAGGATAGAAGCAATGTAGCAAATTTAAAATGCATGATTGTTCAAGTTTTGTGCTGCTTTTATTTATGTTATAGTGAGGAAAAAGCAATTGTAGATAATTTAAAATGAATAATTATCCTGTTTTGTGCTGTTTTAATTTGTTACAAAAATTTAAGAAGCAATTCAGCGAATTTACAATGCATAATTATTCTGTTTTGTGATGTTTTAATTTATGTTAAAAAGAGGAAGAAGCAATTCAGCGAATTTACAAATCATAGTTATCCTGTTTTGTGCTGTTTTAATTTATGTTGTGAAAAGGAAGATTTATAAATAGTTAAATTGAACCTGTCCTAATGAGTTAAAACATGTTTCTATGTCCTAATTCTTAAATTTTTGATTTGTCATAAAAAATAATTTATAAATCAATTCAAAAAAATATTTTGAAACTGTCGGTGATTTGTTGAAAGCTGGAGTTCAAAAATCCTCTGCCTAAAAAAAAAAAAAAAAATCATTTGCTTAAAACTTATACTTTTATTTCTTAATCACAGTGCTTGATCTTTATTAACGATTGTATTATTTTTTCTCTTTAAAAATAACCCTGTTTTTGCTCCTCTCTGCAATCTTATTTTATTGACACAAGCTTTTTTTTTTCTTTTGGCTGAGGTTTTTTGTGGTTTGTAGTTATAATGGAAATGATTTAAAATCTTAGTGTGTAAGATTTTTGTAAATATTTAAATCATGTTAAAATAATTTTTAAATGTAATATATATATATATATATATAATATTAGTTTTAAGGTTTTCATGTTAAGGATTATTTAATGTTCAGTCATAATTTATTAGTTTGTTACACAAGTTATTCAGCTACGTTATTTATACAAAAAAGAAAAATATACACATCAATGAACTATATCTTTCTTTTGCTTTTAATTTATTTCATAAAATGTTTGTCAACGATTGATGGCTGTATTTTAGTGCTTCCCCCCCCTGTGTGTTTTGTTTTCTTTTTGGTATCCAGTCATGATATAATTGTGAAAATATATTCAAAACTTAAAGATAGCACTCATGCATTTAATTATACAACCCAAATTCAAAATAATAGAATGCTTTCCACTTTTTTGAAAAAAGTTTATTCTAACCAAATATAAGTGCAAATTAGGTATTTAAATGAACGTACCACCTTTCTTAGACTTCAAAGTGTGCATTTCATTTCAAATATACGCAATTAAAAATAATCTTAGACAGAATAATCCAAAAGTTTATAAGTGATGAAGATTTACATTGAGTCAAAAAATTAGAATATTTAAATTAAAGGGGGAAAAACACTTTCAAAAGGAACAATATCAATACTAGAATGCGTCATTTTTTGCTGTATTTAATGCTTTAATCCTTTCTCACACGGATTCTACCACCTGTTTACATTAATTGTTTCTGTCACTGTTTCTGTACCCTCTTCAATGCGGCAACAAGCTGAATTTTGTTGGCAGGCACCAGGTCTTGAACCGCTTTCTTTTAGATTTGACGGTACCACAAATTCTTGATCGTATTGAGATTGGTAGAGTAGCTTGACTAGTTTAATACCGAAATTCCTCTTTCTGTTTAAAATATGAGTTGATTTAGAGGTGCGGCACAGAGTAGAATCTTGCTGAAAAATAAAATGTGTCACTAAATGTGTAACTGCTGTGCCTCAGATATAGTATCACGCAGTATTATTGATAAACAGTGGAAGTCATGCATTGTTTTATTTTAAGATATATATATAACTTCCCAATTCTAGCAGCCCTCATGCACCCACAAACCAAGAAGGATGTGTCAAAGTGGAGAGAACGTCTTACACAAGATTTCTCATACGCTTTTCTTTTTAAACGACAAACATGAACCCATTTTTTTGTTCAGTTTCCAAAAAAAGATTCATCACTGAATATAATACTTTTCCACCATAACTGCCCCTGTTTGAGCTTATTTTTTGCTCCAGGAGAGTCCTGCGCGTTTCTGCTACATGTTTATCTTTGGTCTTATTTCGTAGATCCACAATTAAAACTGCAGTTTATGCAATAGTCCAAGTGTAGTTGGCGTGGATAAGATAACTATACATGCTGTCCAACACTTATGAACGTAAGCAGCATTTTTCAACAATTATTTAGGACAATTTACTTTAATTTGGGTTGATTTTCGCCAAGTGTTACAATTTTTCTATCTCGTTTACTTCGGTTACTTTTTAGTTGGTCAGTTCTTCTATATTCCTTTAAAATCTTACATACCATAGATTGTAAAATGTTCATTTTAATTGAGTTAGATAGTTTTTTTTTTCTAACCTTAAGAAATGATACAATATGTCACTTCGTTTTTTTTCCTATTTATCACATTGACGACCCATTTTCAGCAATAAAAGGCTTTTAAAAGTGCGTAAAATTATCCGGGCGCCAAGTTCCATACTTGTGTCAATTTGTTGGGTAACAGGTATGCAAATAGTTTCGCTACTTTCTAAAATGCACATTGAATGAATCGATTATTCTAATTTTTTGACCCATATAAAAAATCTATTTTTCCAATGTGTTAATGATCCATAAATTGTTAAAATAATATCTGAAAAGTTGTTCAAATTGATTTACCCATTC
Source organism: Uloborus diversus (assembly GCF_026930045.1). Taxonomy (NCBI): domain Eukaryota; kingdom Metazoa; phylum Arthropoda; class Arachnida; order Araneae; family Uloboridae; genus Uloborus; species Uloborus diversus. The sequence continues at coordinate 101,060 of NW_026558734.1, forward strand.
ATGAATAACGATTTCTAGCCTTTTTAATTTGCATGCGTTCATTTTTCCCGTCTCAGGGACAAGTTTTGTTCAAACAGTTCTGATATTCTATTATTTTGAATTTGGGTTGTATCTGTTCAAAGAACCAAGCTGCTAAAATGTACCATATCAACATACATATTTTCAGAAACAATAGTCAGATTTTAAAAGTTTTCTGTAAAAATTTTTGAGAGTTTTAATAAAATACAAGGATTGACTTGCCTTACAATTGTTTAAGATACAAAAGGTTATTCTAAATACAGGTTAGATGTATATGCGAAGCATTTTAGGTAGATTCTAAAGAAAAAAGTTTAATCTCTGAAGGAAAAAAAAAAATCTTGTTTTCACATTTTTATTCCCGTTTTAAGAAAAGATTCATAATATTAAAGATACAATGTACAAAATAAGAATTAAAAATTCTAAAGTCTTTGGGGTTTTTTTTTTATTTTTGTATTGTGCTGTATTGCACTTATTTCTGATTTGATTATTTAAACTTCAGTATCATTTCTAGAAGGTGAAACAAAACCTCTTGAGAAACATTTCCTGCTAAAATCGACTTTTAATGAATTTGGCATCTAATGTGATGAAAGTAATTATGCAGATTTTATCCTCTTGTAAATTTAAAAAGGATTTTATTTTGTCTTGGTATTTTAAGGTACATTTGTTGGAAAAACTTATCAAGTTTGAGAGAGTAAGAAGGATGAAAAACCGATAGACTAAACACAATTTTTCAAAACATAGAATTTAAAAAAAAATTATGCAATACCTTACATTAAAATAAGTGCCAAGCGTAACTGAAATACCAATAGAAATGGATCATTAAACAAATGTGCCATTTTTTTCAAAATGTGTACAAAGAAATTCATTTTTACTTTTTAAAAGAATGCTGAAATAGTTAAAGGGTCATATTTAATCAACTACTTTGACTGAGGATTGTTTATCATAAGATTGTGGGACACTTTTAAAAAAGAAATCTTTCTTCATTTCAAACTTCTGCAGATATGGATGCAGTTTTAATTGTCTTGGTTCAAATAAAACCAAAATTACAGTTATAACAGTTAACCAGTTGTAGTTTAATCATTAACTCATTAATGGATCCCTTATTTTTTAGTACATCTGTAAAATTTGTTGGCCTTCATGTACAGTATTTACTTTCTTTTTTCCTCTAAATTTCAGCCTTTTTTTATTTTTAAAGTTATCATGAGCGGTAGTAGAACTCATTATTCTACAATACGCTTATTGCTGAACACTAATACTAGAATGACTGTACATAATAACTATTGGTTAAATTATTTATTTATGCTTTGTGTATATTTTAAGCAATATTCTGCACATAGTGATGTAAAATCAGCCTTTCTGTGTTTTATTTCTTCCATCTTATATCTCAGACTCTAGAGCAGTAAACTAAATAGAAACTACAAGACAAGAGTGAGGCAAGATTTTCAAAAAAAAAAAAGTCTCAGCAAGCTGGAGACCATATTCAAGTTTCATCAGGATGTTTGTCAAACAGTTTAAAATAATTTATGTCATTCATTTCCACGAATTTCTCATATTTCGGCGAGTTTAGTTTTGTTTGCTAAGCATAACTCCTAGCAAAGAAAAATCTTGTTTCCTGTCCCTCTATTTGTACTATACGATTTTCAATATGCATCTTGAATTATTTATTTATTTATTTTAGTCTGATAAGTTGCTCTTCTTAAAAATTTAAATTATCCTGTACTATATGTGCACAAATTTTTAAGATTGAAATTTGTCAAAATGAATTATTCTGTTTTTTTTTTTTGAAACTTGATTTATGTAAATAGGTTTTTAATTGTGTGGGTGTTTTATTTTGTGTTTTCATTATTTATTGAAATTTTCTTTCTAAACAATGGCATAATATTAACCAATCAAGGATCATATTTTTCTGTTATGATATTATATTTATCAGTTAAGTAAATTGAATTGTTTGAAAAAATATATTAAACTTTTTTTTAAAGTAATTTAATTTGCTTGACTGATAAATATGATACCATGTCACTTGAGAGGAAAAGGAGTTCAGTTGTTGTCTAGTCAGTTATTCTGCTCATTATAGTATTTTTTAAGTGATGCAACTTAGTTTTTGCCAGCATTCAATTTTTGAAGTGTTTCGTGATTCTTATTGTTGGGAGAAAAATCCCATTGGTTGTTTATTAACACATAGAACAATTTACTTTGAGTTACTGCATTAATAATTTAAATTTTAGTATACAGGTATTCCTAGTAGAGTATTTAAAGAATGGAATAAGAAATACTGACTTAGTCCTTTATTTGATATTAATCTTATGCTTCAAGAATTGAAAATTAAGTGGAAACAAAAATTTTAAGTATGAAGCAAAAAACATATATGATTGTATAAAAGGGACAAAACACTTTTTGTATCATTTATGACAATATCAAAAGGCCTGCTGAATTTGTTAAAGTCGAATCGACATTATGCAAGCGAGCTTCATTTTAGAGGTAGCAAGTAAAATTACATACTAATACAATGTAAATACCATGCTTGTGTGAACTTTCATGTAACTAAATTGCTAAAACAGGTTTTAGAAAAAACTTTCAGTCCTAACTTAAAAAATTCATCAATGAACTTTCTTTAAAGTTTTAATCATTCTTTCTAGTATTGTAAAATTGGGATACACCGCCAGCTCAGTCATTTCCAGCCGAGGACTGCAGTTTCGTGCTTATTAGCACTCATCAGCCCGGCATAGGAAAGTGACTGAGCTGGAGATGGAAAACCTCTTAAGGATGCCAAGAGTGCGAAACAAACTGGTAGCTAATATAGATTAGCAGACCAGACGAGTGACCGAAGCAATGGTTCGGTACAACTCAAAGATTGAACGCGAGGCAAGGTACATTCAGTAAATTACCGCCCATTAGCCAGGGCTAAAGCAGAAATACACCGCCAGCTCAGTTATTTCCAGCCAAGGACTGCAGTTTCGTGCTTATTAGCACTCATCAGCCCGGCATAAAATTGGGATACTATTGTTAATAAAATTGTTAATAAAATTGGGATACTATTGTTAAAGCTTTTGTAGTTGTAGGCAAGTATGCTGTCAAATTATCAGATAGGCTTGATACAGTGACTGCAGTTTTGTCCTCACTTTGGGCACATTAGAGTCCCTATATAGAAGCTACTCGCGCAATACGCGACCTTCCGCTCATTGGTCGAAAACCTCTAGTTTACCCCCGCAGGTGATAAAGATTTTCCTCCTGTACACTTAACATGGAGCGTCCGAGAAGCTATCAAAAATACGCAGAATCCGATGAAATACAGAGCTAAACAACTCTTTTGCTATTAGTTATCAATACATGGATGTTTAACAGGGGTCTGTCCAGAGGATATTTGGGTCCGTTAACGGACCCTGCACAAAAATCCGATCAACCAAAACGGACCTTTCACAAAATCCCAATCAACCAAAACGGACCCTTCACAATATTCTGCTAAACAAGACCAGACCGGATCTTTCAAATTTTTATTGAAAGAGCAAATCTGAAAGCAAAATAACGCATAACCGATAATTTTTGGAACCTTTTTTAAAGTCAAATTAGAGGGATATGCTTATACAAAATCTGCTCTTGTGATGCTCCTGCAAGCAATAAATTGCTACTGCCAAATAAATAATGCTTGTTTGTTTCTTGGAAAGAAATTAACAGCTGAAAATAAGTTTGGTTTTAAATAATTTTGTTTGTTTTATCACAGCTAATTAGCAGCGGTGTTGTTAAACTTTTCTGAAAAGGCGTTGGTAAGCACTTTCTCTCCCCCCCCCCCTCTCCTGATTTAATAAACAATAATAATAATATATATCAGGGAAATGGACTTAGAACTGTAAAGGGATAGTAATGGTGGGGGGAAAATATGATCGCTTCAGATAGTGTTACCAACTTCAAAATTATCGCCATTTAGCGTCAGGCATTAAACCTTTATAATGACTTGATTAGAAAATATTCTCATAATTTTACCAGCTTGTCAATATTTGCGTTTTTATGGTGCTGTGCGATGTTTGACTGTTAATTTGGAAGAAAATTATATGGTTTTGATTTTTCGATGCCAACACAAGGATGATTAACTTTAAATAAACTCTTTTACTTGCAGTTTTTTTCTTTATATGTCTACATTTTGAAAAATACAATCTTTTAACATGCTATTTGAGAATCATATTTTGTTCTTTTTTCAAGCTAACTTCGCTTTATTAGGATGCAAATAAATGAAAAGTCTCTTTTTCTTAGAACACTCCATTTTCTTTTATGAGTCAAAAATTAAAATGCTTTATGGTTAGTTTAAAGCATGTTTTCGCTGAGGGAGAGGGCGGGGGATGAAACTTTTTCTGACTAATTCCAAATTTTCGCTATCAAGGATTGCAATCAGGTTTTGAAAGTTTTCTGAAACGCTCTTTCTTCTGTCTTTCCATATTAACGCCGGGGGTGCCCATCCCCCTAAAAGCAAGGACGTACCCCCTAAATATCGCAAAGACACCCCCCCAAAAGCAAGAGTTTCCATTTAGAAAGTGAAAAATCTCCCTTAAAACAACTTCCCCTAAAAATTTCAATGGCGCAGTCTGTACCATGACTCCCCCCCCCCCCTAAGTGGGCACCCCTGTTAATGCTTTAAAGTTGATTAATTCATTTCTCAAAAGCGTAATTTTTATTTACACTAAATATCCACGAAAAATATTCTAATAACGGGTAATATTTTGAGTGTTACACCATAATAGGGTAACACCCCCAGTAATTGGCAGGTCTCCAGTAATTGGCACTTCCAACAGAAATGTCCCAAAATTGGATTCGTATCCAATCTTTTAAAAGTAGAAGGCTATATACCAACTGGATGTACATTTACTTTAAAGATTATAACTTCAATTCATGTTACAAAATGGTAGCAGTGCATGGAAAAGGGAAACAATTGTGGCTTGTGTGAAATCAGCCATTTTTGTTGCAAAAGCTTCTTCTCTTAATAGAAGCATGCACATCAATCTATTAAAATCTGACTTAAAATGTATTTTAAATTTTCGTTGTCAAAAGTTTTGTTTAGTTGAAAAGTGTTACTTTGAGTAGGTGGAAATATACTTGTGTCCCTTTTTTGATTTTTGAAATAATGATGGATGCCATTTAGTGGTTCTTCAGTTTTGATAGTCTCTAGTAATTGGCACTTGTGCCTATAAACACTAATGTGTTGTGCAATATGTCACTAGTTTGGGTTCTGATACTTTTTCAGCAACTATATTAAATGGGTTCTACTATTGATTTGAATCCTGCAGAATGTACTGTTAAATTTTTAAGAGAAACAATAAAAAAAAACATGTTTTGCCATCAGTCAGATATTGCGACTGTACAGAATCGGTTTATTTTTTTATAGTCCCCTAGAGCTTAGAATCATCGGGTCAGTGTTCCTTTTCCTGTGGAAACAGCTATAATTCGTAAAATCGAAACTGCATACCAACTAATGAAACAGCAATAATTTCGATACTTTTTTCCATGCAACATTCCAAATTTTATTTTATTTTACTAAAATACTTTTTCAAAGTCAAAATGTGTGACTTAACATTAATTTATGTAAAATTACTCACTTTAAATTAACATTAATTATGTTTCATATGATAACAAAATTTGTATGTAATCTAAAAGTGAAAAATGAAGTGATTTTTCAGTTTTATTAACATGTGCCAATGACTGGATCACAAGGTGTCATACACTGGGGTATCAGGTGCTAATTACTGGTGATTTTGGTAACTATATTTATATATATATATATATATATTTAAAAAATTATCAATTTAAATGTTTTTGATTTTAGGGAACTAAATAGATGCACAGATGTGCATTCTTCAATACAAAAATATTTGCAAGTAAAATATTTTTTGTAAGTAATAAAAACAAAGGTAAAATTAAGAACAAATTCTTAAAGTGCCAATTACTGGGGTAGTTACCCTACATGGAAGAATCACATAAAATATTTTAACAATACTGCAAGGAATGTGCAATTTTGATATCAAATAAAGATATTGGTAAAACTAGTTTTAAAAGGATCACTAAATTTACAAATACAAATGTGACGACCAGAAACGGGCTCTGGGCCCAGCTAGGCTGGTCCTAGTCAATTAATTAGTTCCCAATGAAGATCAATGGCTCTCTTAAAGCTATCCACCCCCTTGCTTATTACCGCCTCTTCCGGTAAGCTATTCCAAGTGCCCACGACCCTGCTAAAGTAGTAGTTTTTCCTAATTTCCAAGTTAGCCTGAGATTTAAATAGCTTAAAACAATGACCCCTTGTCCTGCTTTCCCCGCAAAAATTTAATCCATTTACATCTTTCATTTTGATAAATTTAAATAACTGAATCATGTCCCCTCTGACTCTCCTTTGCTCCAGGCTATACATGTTAAGCCTATTAAGTCTGGTATCATAATCTAAATCTGAGAGTCCCCTTACTAATTTAGTTACCCTTCTTTGAACCCTTTCCAATACAAAAATATCTTTCTTCAGATAAGGCAACCAAAACTGAACAGCTTACTCCAAATGAGGTCTTACTAAACTCCTATATAAGGGCAGAAGAACCTTCTTAGATTTGTTTGAAATAGATCTATTGATAAACCCAAGCATTTTGTTGGCTTTGTTACTAGCAATACTGCACTGTTGACTTTTTATGCAAACAAAATGAAATGAATTCTTTCAAGTATAACTTTAGTATAAGAAATGCTTAAGAAAGTATAATCATTCATAACTACCCTATCTAAGCCTTTAAATTTTCATAACATTTCAAAAATATGGAGGGGGGTGGAGGGCTGTCTTTACGACGAATCAAAAGGTGTTTTGCATATTAATCTAACCACCCAAGTTTCTAACCTGCAAAAGTTTCTAAAAAAAAAAAAAAAAGAACGGGAAGAAAATGAAGTGAGCGATTACGCGCCAATCTTGCACAAGCTTAGCCACAAAGCAACCCCTCTTGGTAAAGTCGCTCTTTGTATTGCGCGACTCTGAAGCTTAGCTTCTATATAGGGACTCTAGGACACATCAGTCTGTTAAAGCCATAATAGAGGAATTTCATAATAAATACGTCTTCTCCCTGCTGTATAAAAATATTTCACTGCACCAGTGAGAAATTTAAAAACATCAAAGCTCTATCCCAAAAAAAGCTCATCTGCAGTTTCACCGTTTGTCAGTCCGTATTAGAGCTGAAAGCAAATAATCCCACAAAGAAGTCATCTTCACACAGGTGGCTAAAAATATTTCAACAAACTTGAGACATGCCTGCAAACGTGGTATGGCTCCATCTCAAAAAGTGAAGAAAAAAGTTAGGGTATAAGATTTAATGTTAAGTAAAGTAACGTTAAGTTAAAATAAAGTTAGGGAATGAGGTCTAGGGTTCTAAACACCCATAGTCTTGAGTAGGAAATAATTACCAAAGAGCTTGCTGCAGCATGCAGAGACTACAGTTTTGCCCTAAATAGTCATAACAGAGAACCTTATAAAAAAGTTGTGTATATCTTCACATTGCTTCTGCTAAAAAGCTTCTGCATACAAGTGTGTTATCAGCAAACATGATATGACCCTATCGAGAAAAAAAGAGAAATCCACTAGCATGGTATGACTCTGTCAAAAATAGTGGAAAAAGAAAAAGCTATGCACATGTGATTTCTCTTGCCATTTTTTTTCAAATGGTGGAGCATTTGCATGCACCAAAATCTTAATGAACCATTAAACCCCCTTACAGTTTATGGGCTAAGTCATTCCAGTAATAAGCGCTAGGGGTAAAAACTATTTTGTCAGTTCTAGAGCAGTAATGACATTTTCTAAAAGAACTCTCTTATGTGGAAAACGGAAATTAAAACTGATTAAGGAGTGATGTGATTTAACACTATCTTCAATGGGGTCCTAGAACCAGCAATTAATTGAGGTTATTTCCTTTGTTTCATTGAAAGCGGTGTCATTATAAACAAACTCAGCTGTAAAGTAAGAGGAGCAACGTTAAAAAAAAAGCACAAATTTGCCAATTACAGCAGACACGTGTTTCGGCGTTACAGGGAACACCTTTTTCAATGCAAAAAGTAATGAGCTTGTGGATGAAAAGCCAAGAGCAGATAAGCATGCAGCTTAAAAGATAAAAACAGCGGATTAGCCAAACACCAATGAGAAAAGTATAAACCAACCAGGAACCAATAGGAATGCAAGCAAAGACCAAGAGCTTTCTCTTAGGTACGAAACTCGGAAAGAAAGAATTTAATTGGACAAAGATTAAGCCGAAGCTTAAACAAAAAGAAAAGAAAATGTTGGTAACCGGTTTTTTTTAAGCTGCATGCTTATCTGCTCTTGGCTTTTGTCGGATGTCTTTTCATCCATAAGCTCATTACTTTTTGCATTGAAAAAGGCGTTCCTTGTAAGGCCGAAACATGTGTCTGCTGTAATTGGCAATTTTTTTTTTTTTACCGTTGTCTTACTTTACTGTTCAGCACAAAGGTATTTATTTATCTTAAGCTCAGCTGTATTTAAAAATATTTTGTTTCTTGAGTCAGTTTTAAAACACTTAAAATTCAGACAATTAGTATGGTTTTGCTTTATGTAAACTCCAGTTTTAAGCATCATCATAATGTTGCGCCCAAATTTAAGGAAAAATGAAGTAAGAAAAAGTCCTTATTTTTCCAAAGTTAACTTCCATGGGCTTTTTCAGAAAAACAGCAGAATTAACAAGACTATTTCCCTAATTATAATGCTACTACTAGGAAAAGCTGTGTCAGTCAATGTAGAACGTCTGGGAAGGTATGAAAGCGGACAATGTCAGTCATTTGTGTGAAAATCCCAAATTTTTAGGTTTGCAGGAAAATAGTCTTATTGAGAAGTCTCTTGTATCTATTGTCAACTTTATAAAGTTAGGGTCGGAGATAATTGAAACGTGCTTTTCCTTCCTAATCACCGCTTATTGTTCATCTTAATTTAAGTAAATGTGATAAAATTAACCAGGGCATGGGGGCATTCAAGTGTTGCAGGAAAATAGTCTTATTGAGAAGTCTCTTGTATCTACTGTCAACTTTATGAAGTTAGGGTCGGAGATAATTGAAACGTGCTTTTCCTTCCTAATCACTGCTTATTGTTCATCTTAATTTAAGTAAATGTGATAAAATTAACCAGGGCATGGGGGCATTCAAGTGTTGCAGGAAAATAGTCTTATTGAGAAGTCTCTTGTATCTACTGTCAACTTTATGAAGTTAGGGTCGGAGATAATTGAAACGTGCTTTTCCTTCCTAATCACTGCTTATTGTTAATTTTAATTTAAGTAAATGTGATAAAATTAACCAGGGCATGGGGCATTCAAGTGCTCAATGAGAGACTGATGCTAATTAATCAAAAATATCTTTTATGATCATTAGTCTTCTGCGAATTGTTATGATATATCCACATACTCTTGATGTATGTTGTAATAAGTTGTCATATCTGAGTTTTGACATGAAAGTGAGCACCAGAGTGACCTTCTTTGCTCCAAACTGTACATATTAAGCCTTTAAAATCTGGTATCATAATCGAAATCTGAAATTTCCCTTACATGTCCAGTAGCCCTTCTTTAAACCCTCTTTTTCTTTCCTGAGACCAAAACTGAATAGCATACTCCAAATGAGGTCTTGTGTATTTAGGAGTCACAGTACCTTTCAAACATTTTTTTTACAATTTTAATAAATTTTATATTTCTTTGAAACCATAACATGCATACTTATTTCGTAATCAATCATTTATTTTCAAAATTTAAAAATATTGCCTACTTTTTTAAAAAAATTGAAGAAAATTTCAATTTTTTGAAATCCCTAAGGCTTTTTTATTTTTGCACTAATTAAAAAAAAATTTTTTTGCTAAACAATCACTATAATCATCTCTAAACATCTGTGCATTCATTTGCTTATGAGGTTATCAGGAAATTTTCTGTGATTAATTACGTAAAAAATCAAATTTTTTTTTTTTTAAAGAAATTGGTTTTTAAAGGTTTAACATGCTTTAAACATTTGAGTCATTTATAAAATGCTTATCCAATGCACAGTTTTGTCAAATAATCCCAATTGCAAAAAGTATTACTTTAAAGCTGTATCTTTAATAGAAAAAAATCCTTAGGGATTCTAATGACATGAAAACACAAAAATACCATCATCGAGAAAAAGCAGTTTAAAGTTTTTCTTTTGCATAAGAACACGTAGCGAGCATGGCCTAAAACCACTCATAACTTTTTAAATATTTGAACTAAAGCAATGAAACTTTTTCCCTGTGTTCAGAATAGTTTTTAGTTTTAAAATAAGCAATAAAAAAATTTTTTTTTGATCGTTTCATCATTTTTGAGGTACTGTAACCCATTAAGACAGAAGAACCTTCTTAGATTTTTTTGATAAACCCAAGCATTACGTTGGCTTCGTTACGTTTGTTCTCATTTATATCCGCAATGAGTCCTGATAGGTTTAGAAAGCTTAATATGAACTTCTCTTAAAATATTATTTCTGAATGCACATGTTCCCCTAGTGTTTTGATGCATTTGTAATTTCATGCATAACTGATGTATTCAATGCCGCTCATGAGTTATGTATCAAGATCATCAAAATTTTCTGAAAATAAAATCAATTTCCCAAACAGGTATGGAATTTGGCTGATCAGATGAGCAATAGAACTGTTGTGGGATATTGTAAATTGGATTACAGCATTTCTAACCTATGAGCTTATGGGGCAAATAGATTTTTCTGCATTCAGAAAATGTAGAATAGAGAGCATTTATGCCAAAGATTGTCCAATCTTTCCAAATCTGCGTTTTTGGTTCGTAGAACTTTACTCTCTTAACTCTTTTACTTACCAGATGCTTCTCAATTTCTGTATTTCTTTCAAACAATGAGACAGCTTTTCCTGGTATGAAGGCTGAACGAAAAGTATTGCTGCGTGAATACAAATTTGTTCTTAAGGGATACATTTCTTGAAACTTCCAACTAACTGAACGAGATCATCCAAAAGAAGAAGTAACTAGTTGAAATGGTTATTGCTGATATTTTGCGTTCACCCTCTGATTGGATACTGCATCCACAATCTGCAGTTTATCCAATCCTATCCCTTTCAGCACCATAAATCTCAATAGAAAGTGTTTTAAAACTCTTGGTAAATACTTTAGGAGGTTATATATTGAACACTAATCAATGCAGATACCCTGGTTAATCACCAGTTGTTCTCAAGTTATTAGAGGTGAAGAGGAAAAATTTTTAAAACCATGTAATTCCTAATTTTTGAAGCTGTGAGGATAGAACAAGTGATGCGAACTTGGTTGCTGATAATACATCTCTTTTAGAAATAAGAGGAATATTCATCTAACTGGTTATCATGGTTAATTCCAGCTCAATTAAGTTAGGGATTTTTTTTAACGATTTAGACGGTCTGTCCACCAATAACAGCAGCTGGAGATAGAACAGAGTACCTACATAGATTTGTGATTCATAATGAGCTCTCATATTGCCTCTTTAAGTGTTTACCAGAAGTTTTGAAACACCTTAACCTAACTGTGAAGTCCTTATTGATTAAAAAACGTGCAATGGGTTTCATTACGAAAATTTTATTCATTTTTAAATTACATCCAACTGAAACGTTTTGAAAGAGTATGTTGAAGAAACTGAAGAAAGTTCAGCAATCATCACAAAATAAAATTAGTAGTAAAAAGTTCATTTCTTTGATTTTCTTTCTTTCTTTTTTTCTTTTTTGTTAATTTATAAAAAAAAAAATATTTCAAGATTTTAGCAATTATAAGTTATAAATCAAGTGTATATGTTGGGAATCACTTTTAGTTAATGGGTTTTAGTTCTTCATTTATGGGAAAGTTGTGATCCTATTTAAATCTATTATTATGAGTCACTTTGTTGTTGTCATTTTGTTGAAGCGTTTTTATTCGTGTTTATGTTTCCTTATTTAACATTTACAACAATCAACTTGTATTTTGCTATATTTATTGTATAGGTTTCTTAAAATTTCACTTTGTGAAATTGCTTTGGTTTCGGTGAAATAAAATGTAATACACTGCCACAATATTTATTAACAATTTTAATGGCTGTTCTGTCTGTAAAACACTGCCAATTGCATTTTGTTACAATTGCTTTTAGAGGTCAAATATTTGATGTTTCTCCTTCTATGGTACGTCTTTCTTTATGTAATTTTTAGTGGGAAGATCATTTTCTGATTAAAACACTGCCATCACTAACTCTTTTGTCTTTCTTTTGTTTGAGCCAGAACGATTTAAAATTTAGATGTACTTTTCGTTTCCTCATTGAATGACTACTTTCTTTTTCTTTGTGGTATTCAACTATGGGAAAGTATCGGGATGTGTTTATCCTTTCTTTATGTCCTTTTTGCGGCATTGAAGTATTTATAATGTGTCTGATAAGTTGAAGCATGACCCAGACAATTTTTACTTCTTTTTGAGGTAAAGCGCGCCCTTATGAAAATGGTCTATAAGAATTCTATAAAAATTCTATAGAAATACCCATATAGAGTCTTGTAGAGTTATGGCCCAATTTTCTATAGGCCGTTTTGTATAGAGTTCTATGGGGGAAAACTCCATAGGTTTCTATAAAATTAGTTCTATAGAATTCTATGTACAGTAAAACCTGTGAAGTTGACCACCCTTATAAGTTGACCGCTTTTTTCAGGCACGGAATTAACCCTTATATAAATCAACCTCTGTAAGTTGACCACTAAAGTAGTGCACCGCGATTGGTCAACTTACACAGGTTTCAGAATGCTATAGAGTTTTTTAATACTATAGATGTGTTCTATAGAAAATTGGACCATAATTCTATAAAACTCTCTACGGGTATTTCTTATAGAACCTCTATAGATCTTCTAATAGAGCCTCTATAGATCTTCTTATAGAGCCTCTATAGACCTTCTTATAGAGCCTCTATAGACCTTCTTATAGAGCCTCTACAGATCTTCCTATAGAGCCTCTATAGATCTTAATAGCCTCATAAAACACAATGACAATGCTTTACATAATCAATGTATGTTTCAAAAAAAAAAAAAAATGCGCCTAAAAAAATAGGCGGAGCAATTACTTATCTTTATTCCAAAAAATTACCCATTATTCTTAGATAGAGATACCACATAAAAATGGACAATAGCTTACCATTTGGGAGTGCTAATTAAATATTAGAACCCCTATCAGTACAAAAAAAATGTTAACACATCCAAGCTTTTGGCTCTTGCAACTTACATATGCATTTTAATAATGCAAAAACTACTAGTAAATTAATGTCATTACTCAGTCATGAGTTTTACTTATTTACTAAAATCAAGTTCTATTTTCGATCGATAATAAAGTTCATTCTGGATTAAAAGCTCAAATTTTGTTGTATAACTATTATTTATAAATATATTCATTCCCTTTTGGTTCAATACAATCAAATCCAACAAAATAACACAAAATTAATACTTACTTTCCAATGAATTCGGCGATATGTTCGGCCATTTTCAGCACGCTTTGTCACAAACGCACGTGGAAAACGGACGATGGACGATTCCATATTGGGGGAAACGGGAGAAACGGATATGGCGCATGCGCAAAGAGAAAATATTGCCGGCAAGCTCCCGCAACAAAATACGGAGACTGGATCTTGGAATTTCGATTATTTTATAATTAAATAATGAAAAAAAAAAAAGTCATGATTCCTCACACACTTAAAATTAATTTCAATGTTTAGAAGTTTTATTATTACTGTAAATAATTCAAACATTTTTAGTAATAAATTGTTTTTTACTTTTATAAGTATATTTTTTGTATTAATTAATTACGTTTGACTTTTTTCTTTGAACTATGACAAAAAGCAACAGTATTATTATTAAAGACCATATACTACAATCCACTCTTGCAATAAAAAAAATGACCTTAACACATAATTGTAAAAATAATTATTTGTAAAATGAAATTAATTGATAACATTTTTTAAGCTTTCCAAACTAGAAGTATATAAACACTAATGAAAGCTATAACTATAAATAAAATGAACAAATTCTCATTTTTGTACAGAATTATATAGCAAGAAAATTTTTATGATTAAATTTTATAGAATTTTATAGAATCAATTACCTGTAGAAATTTTATATGGTCAAATTCTATAGCAGTTTTTATAGAATTTTATAGAAGAAATTTTCTATAGAAACTTTATTCCCAAGTTATATACCCATATAGTATAATACTATATGGGTCCTATAGTACCCATATAGTATAATACTATGTGTGTACCTATAGAATTATATAGAAATAATTTCTATAGAAACTTTCTTATAGACTTCTATATAACTTTCCGTAGAACTCTATTAGGCTCTATCAACCATTTTCGTAAGGGTGGCCACGGAGATGATCAAGCTTTACCTCAACAAGCTGGCGGAATCGTTAAATCATTTGTATGTAAACAAAAGGAATCTTTATAAACGGTAGAATCGACTCGAAAGTTCCGAGTAGTAAAAGGCGCCTTTTCTCGCTGATCCCGACAAAATAATAACTAACAACCTATTCCAAATGATGTTTTTGCTCAAGGTTGCAATCTCTCCGTGGTCAAGCTTTAGTCGGTTTGCGAAAGTATTGTAGCTTTCCCAGTAGCGTATCCCTTTTTCCCTCAACTCTCCGAAAAGGGATAGACATTGTCTATGTCAAGCGTCGGCGTCCACTTATCAGATCCACCATTGTTAGAAACTCAATACCACCACTCACATTCGAAAATCTAAAATAAACTTGAGACATAAAAAAAAATTATAAAAAAAAATAGCTTTCGTTACACTGAAATTCATCGCATCCCACTCATTTACGTTTTGAATTTATTTATATATTTTTTGCCAATTTCGTATGTGGAATGGCAAGTTTCTTAAAAGGAGCCTTCCGATGCTTGCTGAATGTCGCCCTCGACAATAGGGAAGTTTTCGTTTTTTCAATTTTATTTTTATATGATAGAGTCACATGTATGAACATCATAGGTGAAAAAAATTTTGCGATACGATAAGTAGTTTTTTTTTTAAATTAATTTTTAAAGTTCATGCGCTTGTGACGTCAAATGGCTCAGGAAGTGACGTCATGCGCTCTTCTGCCGCGGGAGAAGTCGAAGAACCTGCAGTTGGCTTCGCAGACGAAACGTAAGGCTTACCTCCTCGCATTTAAACTCCTCGCGTTTCTGGAACATTAAATCTCTCATCCCTCTCGGAAATATTCGAATATCATCATTGATGTTACTTGAGGAAGATTATTTAGATTGTGTTTTAACGAATCCGGCCTCCATAGTGTGTTCTGAAGGATTATTGAATTTCTAAAAAATAAAAATATCAGCGCGCTCAAAATGTCCGTACGAAAACAAGGGATCTTTGGCGGAAAGTTGCCCATTAGTGCCCTGTGACGTAAGCTCGTGACGTTTCAGAAGAGCGCACTTTTGCGCGTGGGTTTTTAAAAATTCATTAAAAATCAATCACTGTGTTTTAAAATTCGGCAATGGTGAATTTTAGTTTTGAGGGTCAATTAACACTATCCAATAGTCAAAATATGAACATTTAATAGGTTGCAACTTCCCTATTCGTTCTTCAAACGCTTCCCTAGGTGGCCCTTTTAAGCATGGTTGGCAGGTTGGGTCTGAGATATTTGCCAAACTATTTTGTTTGATATTTTTGCCCTTTAAATAGCGATTCATAATTTTTAAATCGCTTATCAAAATTTATTTTGAAAAATCTTACGACCTGAGACTAAGTAAAAATGATCAAATTAAAGTCTCACATTTCTCGCTTGCTTGTCAAAAAGCTTCATAGCTATTCCAACTGAAACTTCATGCTTGAATTCATTGTTAAAAAAGTCAGATAGAAGGGGGAGCCCTTTTTTGCTTTTCTAGCTTTATTCTACTAAAATTTCTGACTACTTAGTTTCTGAATGCATGGACGTCGCGGCCGGGGAGGGGTCCAAGTGGTCCGCCCCCCCCCAATATTTGAGGACCGGACCCCCTCAATATTTGAAAATCGGACCCCCTCGATAATAGTCAAGATGAAATTCATTATTTTGGGGAAATTATTTTTGCTTTGAGGACTTTAAACAGTTGCATAATACATAATTTACCATGTTAAATTCATATCAAATAAAACGAAATGAACTAAAAAAAACAAAATAGGTGATGTGTATAGTGAACGGAAAGTGAACTCCAATGACAAACCATTGCTCTGCTCTCTGCGCACACTAGCTTCAGTGGAGGATGCTAGAAAGAGGACACCTTCTCCAGAGTGCAATGTCAACCATCCATAGTCGTGTTGCCGGCCTCCCCAGCTTGAAAGTCATTCCAGCGTATTTGTTGCTATTTAGGGGGAAACAACGGGACAACTTTGAGATACTGAAACTAGATGGACAACTCCCCCCTTTTTTACGACTCTCGTGCTAATAAGTCAACAGAAGTCAGAAGGGGATCTGAGTTTCCGCCCCTTTCCTTTTTATCCCGTTTCTCGGCGCTTCCAGGATTCTGTTTCGAGTTTTGCAGTGTTTGTTTCTCCGATTCAATTTATTGCGACCCCGATGTTACCCAAACAAAATGAGACACCAGACCTCTTTGGCGGTTTTTTTGCAGCTGACAACAACACCCTGGCCAAAGGATGCACAAAAATTTAGAAGACCACTTAGCTGGTCAAAGGTTAAGTTTGGGGTAGAAAAGGAAAGGACGTGTCATGTGTTTGACATTATTCAACACGTGGCTTCAAGTATCTTACCGAAGCGCAATTTCTCAAATGTGTTTGCGGCATCTCAAATTTGATCAAAAAAGCGTTACGTTACAGTAAAAAAAGAGGAGGAGTCTAAAAATTAACGTGCAATTTCAAAAGCAAATCGTAAGCCGGCATAACTATGGGTACTGTGATGTCACTTCCGATAGACCAACGAAAAAAGAAGCGCAAGATGACCAGAAAAAAAAGACAGAAATAAAAGGAGCTTCCCTATTGGGAAACGTTCCGACAAAAATACAGATTATTTCATGTGATCTTTTGGTCTCCTTGAGAATAGGTTCGCCTTTCTATGCAAGCAGCCCCAAAGGAGGGGGGGGGGGAGGTGTACTCTCAATGCCCATTTTGTCCGAAAGTAACAAAAAGCACGTCCACTTCTCTGTGAATACTTTATTTTTTTTAAAGTCGGCGGGGGGGGGGGGGGGGAGCATTGACCGCCCGTTGAAGTGTGTTAAATACGGGCCTCTTACTAACCATTTACCTATATGTATCTATCGATCTAACTATACGATCTATGCATATCTACCTCTGATGGTAATTAACAATATTTTTCTATATATTTAAAACAACGATCATGCAAAACATCGTGCGCTTTATTATACAGAAGCAGAGTCAGAGTAGTAAATGCGAGTAGAAAAAAAATATTTGGTTATTTCTTATCTCTCGGTCATGCGCTTGTATTTATGACTAGTGGCACTCGCACGGCTTTGCCCATAGTAGAAAATTTAATTGTTCTTTTTGTCCCCCTGTATTACAAATAATGCATGATGAATTTCTCGCCAATTGGCTTGCCCACGTTATGATAACTTGGTAATTTACTCGTCCATCTTATGATAATTTTGCTCCGGAAAATAATCTTAAAATTGGAATAGAAAAAGAACAAAATCAAATTTTCAAAAAATCGCTTAAAGGTGCACACCCCCATGCTACAAACTAATTCCAAATTTCATGAATATCAGCCGAACGGTCTTGGCACTATATGCGCGTTAGATATCCTGACAGACAGAAAGAGATCCGGACAGAGAGATAAACAGACAGAGAGACTTTCAGCTTTATTATTAGTAAAGATAAAGGAAGATAAAGAAGACAAAAAAAAAGCGAAACTGTGATGAAAAAAAAAAGTTGGGGAATTTTATAAGAAAATTCGGCTATTAGGGGGGGGGGGGGGATTTAAAGAGACAAAAATATTAGAGAAAGTCTTTTCATTTTATGAAAATATTAGTGGAAAAATAATTTTTGCATTTGGGAAATTTTGGTAGAAAACGTCGCTTTTTGGGGAAAAGTTGGAAGGGAATTGGGGAAATCTGGATTTGACCATCTGGCAACACTGCTATAACAAGAGGTAGCTATGCAAGAAAGTTATCTTATCGGCCGATGAATTTTCCCGACACACAGATAACATCTTATTTCTCACATAAATTTTTTGAAAATTGGAATAATGAAATTTTCATAGAAATTTAAGTGAAAAAAAGGAAGAAAGGTATGAATTTATTTTTATACTATGCAGTTGTAAATTTCAATGCGGCCCAATCAAAGACGGCCCACCGGGCAAATGCCCGGCTGCCCGCCGGCCCCATCCTCCCCTGGGTATTTTTCACCGTGTAAGAGAAAACACGTTTTTTTAACCGAACTTCAAAAAGGAGGCGGTTATCAGTTCATGCCGTATGTATGTTTTTTTTTTTTGTTTGTTCACTCACAGCGTCTCACCTAGTGAACCGATTTTGATGATTCTTTTTTTAATGGATAGGGGATGGCTCAACTTAGGTCCCATTACTTTGTTTGACCATATTTGTTCTTCAGAAAAAAGTTATGATCAAAAAACAGTAAATTTCATGCAATTTCCCTATAAAATGATTAAATATAAAATCCATTGTTACAAAAGTTTGGTGCCATGCAACAGTTATTTTAATAGAAATTGTACTGGTAATTTTGAATGGAGGCTTCTCTGAAGCAAGCATTAAGTTTCTTCATTTTCAATGTCCTATAGTGGTGGTAAACCTAACTGGAAGCGAGGTAATGCAGTGATTAGGATCTGCTCAGCCTTCACTGTGCTACCAGGTTAGGTTTGCCTCAACTATATATATAGTAGTATTTTTATCGTTATCATCTATCCCAATAACGGATGATCGTGGCTAAGTAAGGAGATACAGGATTGCATCACAAGCAACTTGTATGCTGTGACATGTAAATTAGTCACAGACAACGTAATATTTAAATATTTATAATTAAATTAACGCACAAATGAATTCCAGAGATTAACAAAGATAAATTTTTAGTGTCAATCGCTTAAAGTTTAAAGCGTGTTCATAGTACTTTTTTAGTTTGGAATATTTTTATGAAAAAAATAAGGTGAAGTTTCGTGATGGTAACTTCTTCCTATTTCTGAAATACATTTACACCAAAAAGAATGAAATAAAAAAATTTTGGAAAAAAAAAAAAAAAATAGAACCGACTTCAAAATTGCTCTAAAAAGTGAAAAATAATTTTATTCTTTAAACACCAGCGATAATACTTTTAAACATAATTTTTGAAGTTGGCGCAAAAGCGAGCCATATAACTCAACTATAAATTTAACCGGACTCGGTTTCTTCACGACCACATACATTATGCATTGATTACAGCATATTTGCGTAACTATATCAATGCTTCGTTCCTAACTTTGGATGATTTTCTGAAAAAAATATGAACAAAGCATGGTTACACTGGATTTTACTTTTAGTTTTTGCGCCAACTTCAAAAATTATGTTTAAAAGTATTATCGCTGGTGTTTAAAGAATAAAATTATTTTTCACTTTTTAAAGCAATTTTGAAGTCGGTTCCATTTTTTTTTTCCAAATTATTATTATTATTATTATTATTTTTTTTTTTTTTTTGTACACTAGTGTTATTAGCATAGATAGAGTGATCAAACTCCACTTAGAGAGGCAGAAAAGAGGAGTATTAGAATTGGAGAAGCGAATTAACGAGAGATATCAAAAGTTGTCTAATCAGATGAAAAATTCGTGTCGTTGTACAGGTGACACCGGCGAAGGAACGGTTCCTGGTTCGCTTTCCGGTACGAACTAAGAGCAAAATGCTGCTTCTTCTCATTAGAAACTTGCATGCGCTAAAATTTCTCGATACTTTTATGAGATATGGCAGGTAAAAAATGACGTCACAGGCAATTTTTTGTTTTGCTTCATCTCGCGGGATTCGTTTCTGCTTTCGTCTTTTCTACCTCTTACAGTTGAATACGTCCTTTGTTACTCCTCTTCATTTGTAAAAAAACTATTTGGAATCATACTGTAAGCAGAGTGGTTAAGACTGCTTACAGGAAAAACTAAACTGAGAGTCATAGCTATAATTCTACTGAACGAATTTGAATGAAGATTCGCATACATAGTATGTTATGTAGATGATAAGGCCGAAATTTACGTTAAAAAAAATAATAATTTGAATTCTGACCTCTTGAATTCAAATTATGTTTTTCGCAATCACGAGTGTGTGTATGTAGGCGTGTGTGTTTGTGTGTAGGGGGTATGTGTATGTGTGTGTAGGGGGTATGTGTATGTGTGTGTAGGCATGTGTGTTTGTGTCTGTGTGCTGGCATGAGTGTGTGGGCAGTTGTGTATATGAATGTGTGTGTAGTAGGGTGTCCCAAAAAAATGAAAGTCGTTTTTTTAAAACGCATACCCTCTTATTTTTTTCCTTTTATATCAAAACCGTTGGAAAAAAAGTTTCATGCAATTTGAAGCACGGTAACCCGTGCCGACTTGCGCCTAAAGGCCTAAACGTGTAAATAGCACGTGTATTCATATAAGCAAGCGAATGCTGGCGTCGCGATACTTTGCAAAGCTCAAAACAGCTGTAAATAGTGCACAGAAAACAAATGAAAACAGAAAAACATATGTTGGGGGGAGGGGGGCTTATCCGTAGTAATTTGCAAACCGTCAAACATGTCAGTACGAATACATCCCGGTCAGCGAGCGCAGTATAGTCCTTCCATAGGGAACGAAACATGGCAGTGGAATTGCAAAGTTTGAAAAAAGGGATATTTTTGATAGGAGTCGTAAAACAACAAACTACGGGCTTGAAACTTCCATCTAACGGACAAGTTCTGTCGGTTTTGTTTTATAACATTCGAGAAGTAAATTTAACCATCAGTGAAAGTGCAAATATCGCTATTCGGGAATGCATCATCTTTTGGGAAAAGGCACGCGTTCCCACCAAATCGTTGCTAAATTGTGTGAATAAACTTAAAAACCTGTATCAAATCTAGAGAGACTTACAAAAAAATGCAGAGAAACTGCAAGAAGTATTCAGGCAACGCTAACAAGAATTTTCAAGTAATTTAAACAATTTATTCAATATTGCACATGCTGATGCACTTCGGTTAATCAAAATAGAGGAAGATGGGACTGTTGCCTGCTTTGAGTGCTCAAAAATCAAAAGAAGATCGCTTATCTATAGTTATTTTATATGGATGTGACGGAACAACTCCTTGCTGAGTCTAAACTGGATAATTCCACAGGAAAAAGAACAAACAAAGGCTGTTTGAAAGGCCGTTTTAGATTGGAATCTCGAAGACAAAGTTGTGATATTACAGCTTCCAGAACAGGTCCTTTAAGTGGTTCTTGCGCTATTCTTGAGCAAAAATTTGACAGAGAAATGCTTTCCTTTGCTTGCCGCCATCACATATATGAACTGATCTATCTCACTTAAATACAGTGCTATGGAGGAGCTACGAAGTTGTTCCGAACTGTACCCTAACTTGGAAAATTTACTTGACTTTTACCGTGCTGAACTTACTAATATTACGATCAGGGATGACTATCAAGAGTTGACAGAACTGCCTATCATATTTTTAGGTGGAGATACAGAAAATGAATTTAAAATAAGACCACTGGGAGTCATGCACAAAGCTCGATGGATGGCTCGAGCGATTTACTCCCTAAAACTATTATATTTAGTTCACAACTAAAATTAGATACGAAGGAAAATGAAGCATTGTTTGATGTCTGCTTTTTTGTAGTGACAATATACGTGAAACCATGGCTTCAATGCATTCTGACAGTCAAAGCACCCAAAAAAGATTTGTGCTTTTTGATAAAAGTGTACGAAAATGTGGACCCAATTATCTCAAAAGCTGTTCTGCAAAAATTCATCCAGCTTTTATGGTATGGTCAATAATATTTCATTCCTTTATGTGAAAAAGACTGTCTCAAAGCTTAGTGCAGTAAACGATGCAGCTGAAAGAGCGGTAAAAATGATGCAGAACTTTAATGGTTTGCTAACAGCTGATGAGGAACAAAAACAATATGTTACGTTGTGTTCAAGAGCAGAGGACATTCTATTCTGACTGCAAAAAGCAAACATTGAATTAAAAATATGTACAGTAATGTTTCTTTTAGTCTAATATTGTTGTAAATATCTGCTTTAAATAAATTGATGTCGCGTGTAGTAATGAATTATGCAGTTAGCCATTTTTCCACTGTAGTCGCCTTACAGGATTTTAGGTCCAACTTTGACCTCAAGTCGGCACGGGTTCCCGTTATTTAATTGCAATGGAACTTTTTTCTCATGTTTCTGAGGTGAAATGGAAAAAATTTGGAGGGTATGCGTATTCGATTTCACAAATTTTTTTTTCGCCATTATATCTTGGGACACCCTAGTGTGTAGGCATATGTGTTTGTGTCTGTGTGCAGGCATGAATGTGTGGGTAGTTATGTGTATGTATGCGCGTGTGCGTGTGTATGTGTGTGTATGTGCGTGTGTGTATGCGCGTGTGTGTAGGACATGGATGCAACCTGGAGACGGCTTTCGCTATAGGAGCAGCATCGTGAGGAGCCGGTCGACGGTGATGCTGCAGAGGGTGGCGATGAGAAAATAAAATCAAAGGACGTCAAAACAGTCAAGTGAGAGCAATAAGCAATCGTGATTGCTCAAAAAAACCTTTCCTGATGTACTACTAAAACTCCATTTAAATAAGCAGCTAATGTAATTTGAATGCACAACGATAGGTATGCTGTAGTGAAGATGCCTCTGATCAAGATGGAATGCATATTCATCGATTACCACCGAGCTTTCAGCATCATCTTGATGTGTACAGAGAGCACTCAAATGTGGAAAGAAATAAAATGTGTCCTTGCTTTGCGAACTCTTTTGTTTCGTTTTCATAATATTCTTCACGAAATTTCAAACAAAATATTCATCTCTTTCCGCATAATCTGCATAGTCTATATTTGAAGCTTCATTCGAATCCAGCGGCGCCACTGTGACCTCCCAAAAATTTCCTTATTTGGAAATTTTTTTCCGAACTTTCGGCAAAATTAGTATCATTTAACTAAACATGAAATTCCAAATTTGGAGCAAATTTGGCAAATTGAGACTTTCTGCCCTCCCAAAAGTCTCAAGAACAAGTCAAGTTGTCAGTTGAATTTTAACCGCCATGTGTTAATCATGCAAGTTTTTCAGTTTCAGATTTATATTTTTCGATTTTATCATCAAAAGCCACAGTGAAAAAATAATAATATTCCAACCAAGCCAAGAGTATTTTTTGCAGTTTCTTTCATTTCGTATTCTAATGCTGCCTAATATATTATGCTTTCTGAAGTACATGAGCACTAGGGGAAATTAAAAATGAACTTTTGAAATTTGAACGGGCCATTGCACCCTCCCATTTTTGTTTACGGCTTAAAATAAGACTTCCACAAAAATTTCAGACAAAAAAGGTATTTTGGGGGTCGCTACCTAGTTTCAAAGTTGTGAAAATTCAGCATTTCCCCCCAAAATTTGAATGAGCTTTTCTGTAAACTGAAAAATGCATAAATAAAAATCAATATCACCTGCTGTTTACACTTGAAGTCTAACTTCCCCCTTGTTCTAGGTAGAAGGGGGAAGGTACACTTCTTGCGTAAACAAGTCTAATTCAAAATACACCACCAGCTCAGTTATTCCATCCGAGGACTGCAGTTTCGTGCTTTTTAGCACTCATCTGCCCGGAATAGGAATCACATGAGCTATTTTCGCCACCAGCTCATGTGATTCCTATTCTTGGCTGATGAGTGCTAAAAAGCACGAAACTGCAGTCCTCGGATGGAATGACTGAGCTGGTGGTGTATTTTAAGTATTTCTGCCTTAGCCCTGGCTTAGGGCGGTAGCTTACTACAAAGTCTAATTCAAGTTTAATGTTTTGATTTGAGATTTTACGACCATATGTTTAGGGAGCAAAACTGGTGAATTTTCTTTCATTGGAGAAATAATACTAATAATGGCGCTGCTTTGTTTTGGTAAATTGGGTAAAGTAAATACAAAATAGTTGAAGAAAGAAGCAATGCTCACATTAAAAAAAGGATCTGTATCAAAAAAAAAAAAAAAAAGAAGAAGAAGAAACGGGAGGAAGAAAATACAAGACTTTGTTTGAACGAGCACCAACTCTTTTAGAGGAAAATGAAGGTGAATGTGACGTGTTTCAAAGTTACAGCTGTTTTTTAAATGCAAACCAAAGTTTATCGTGCAACTTACCCCCCTTGCAAAAGAAAAAGAGGTAGGAAGAACGTTCTAAATTATGATGTTGTGCTGTGAGTCTTGATGCAGCAAAGTTAAGTGATGCAAAAGCAACTGTTGTCTCGACAAGAACGCTTAAAAGCGTAGGTTGTGATCCATCGGAATGCAACTTAAACAAATCCTCTATTCGGCGTTTTAGAATGAAAAGCAGAAAGAACGCTGCCCAATATTTGAAAAGTAAATTCTCGCTTGATGTTCCTTTAACCGCTCACATTGATGGAAAACTTATAGAAGACATTGCAGGCAGTGAAACTGTTGACCGAATACCAATCATTGTTTCAGGAAAAGCTGTTGGGCAATTACTTTCGGCACCGAAACTCTAATCGGGAACAGAAGCAATAGCTTCGGTTGTTTGCGAAACCCTAGAATCCTGTGAAATCAGTGATCAAGTCAAATGCCTGTGTTTTGATAGAACTTCGACAAACACAGGATCACGAAAAAAAAAAAACTGAACAGAGAATTACTCTGAATGGCTTGTCGCTATCATGTTCTTGAAATAATGCTTGAAGCTGTTGTGGTTAAATCTATTGGATCATCAACAGGGTCTGAAATACTCATATTCAAACTTTTTAAAAAAAATTTTGGAGCTCCATCAATCACAGTAGTTTTCACACTGCCATATCTGATGTTTTTATCCACGAGAAAGTAATCCAAAATGCACCAGATATCGTTGAGTTTGCCATGAATCAACTTGACCAGTTCCAGCCTCGAGACGACTTCAAAGAACTTTTAGATCATATTTCCTGGGGGAATTCCCAACTGGGGAATACGCTTCAAAGGTCCGGGGGGGGGGGGTTACATCATACTCGATGGACGGCAAAGGCAATTTACGCTCTTAAAATTTATTTATTTAGTTATTTGAACTTTCCAAACAAGAAAAAGCTGCCATTCACGACATACTATGTTTGTTTGTTTGTAGTAAAATGCTATGTAAAGTGGTAGTTTCAAGAAGCAACTGCTTATTTTGCCCCAAAAAAAGATTTGCAACTCTTAAAAAGCCTAAAAAGGTATGAAAGAATTAATTATGAGGTTTCAAAGTGTGCAATGAACAAGTTGGTTTACCACTTGTAATATCTATCAGAGGAGCTCGTCGCTGTTGTGTTTTTTGAAGATTGTGCTCCTCAAGAAATGAAAGGGGAAGATGGTGGAAGCTTTAAAAAGAAAAGGAGATGATAAACCCTCAAAGAGAGAGCCCGAATAGATCCAGATGCAATCCTTAAAAAGGGTTTGAATGGTTTTGCATCGAGCAACACAATGCGCTTTTTTAAAACTTTGCGTATATCTTCAGAATTTTTACAGGAAGATGTGACAGAATGCAAAGACGAATCCTACAAGCAAAGTAAAGAAATTATTTGTTTATTAAAAGTTGTAAATAATATATCGGAATGTGGAGTTGCACTAATGGAAGAATAGAATAAACTTCTCACAAAAGACGTAGAACAAATGCTGTACT